>NC_068431.1:44716819-45016819 GCF_023373465.1 Oncorhynchus keta
TCAAAGTTCTTTGTTTCTGGCCATTTTGAACCTGTATTCGAACTGAGAAATGCTGATTTTCCAGATACTCAACTAGTCTAAAGAAGGCCAGTTCTATTGCTTCTTTAATCAGAACAACAGTTTTCAGCTGTGCTAGCATAATTGCAAAGACCCCTCCTGTCTCAGCCTCCAGTATTTATGCTGCAGTAGTTTATGTGTCGGGGGGCTAGGGTCAGTTTGTTATATCTGGAGTACTTCTCCTGTCCTATTCGGTATCCTGTGTGAATCTAAGTGTGCGTTCTCTAATTCTCTCCTTCTCTCTTTCTTTCTCTCTCTCCGATGACCTGAGCCCTAGGACCATGCCCCAGGACTACCTGACATGATGACTCCTTGCTGTCCCCAGTCCACCTGGCCGTGCTGCTGCTCCAGTTTCAACTGTTCTGCCTTATTATTATTCGACCATGCTGGTCATTTATGAACATTTGAACATCTTGGCCATGTTCTGTTATAATCTCCACCCGGCACAGCCAGAAGAGGACTGGCCACCCCACATAGCCTGGTTCCTCTCTAGGTTTCTTCCTAGGTTTTGGCCTTTCTTGGGAGTTTTTCCTAGCCACCGTGCTTCTACACCTGCATTGCTTGCTGTTTGGGGTTTTAGGCTGGGTTTCTGTACAGCACTTTGAGATATCAGCTGATGTACGAAGGGCTATATAAATACATTTGATTTGATTTTCTAATGATCAATTAGCCTTTTAAAATGATCAACTTGGATTAGCTAACACAAAGTGCCATTGGAACACAGGTGTGATGGTTGCTGATAATGGGCCTCTGTACACCTATGTAGATATTCAATAAAAAACATCAATTTCCAGCTACAATAGTCATTTACAACATTAACAATGTCTACACTGTATTTCTGATCAATTTGATGTTATTTTAATGCACAAAAACAAAGACATTTCTAAGTGACCCCAATTTTTTTTACGGGGGGTGTATATTTCTAAGTGGCTCAACTGCACCGCTGAATCTAAGCCCATGGAACAGGATGTGCAACTCCAGATTGAAGTCCATTTCAGCACCACGGACAGCAAACATATTCTCCTGGCACAGAGTTCAGCATCATGGGCAGAAACCAGATTATCCTTGCACAGAGTTCAGCACCATGGACAGCAACAACACAGACCGTAATTGAGGAGATTTCGCAACAGCAGTCCACTCCTGATATGGCTGTTCCAGCCGTTGCATGATCATTATAACTGTCATTTAGAGAGCTAAAGCTTCACTGAGTATCTCTATTGCTGGCACTGGCCTATTGCCACGCAGCCATTTCCCCCAGGTTTACTCAGAAACATTACTGTAAAAGACACATTGTCCAATGTTACTGGTTTATGTATTGTTGAGCATGTGGACTCACAGAGGTGTAGAGGTACCCATCGCTGTTCATGCCCAGGTAGAGCCCTGTCTTCGCTCCCTGGATCGCCACGATCCTCAGACCCACAGGAATCAAGTTGAACTGTGCTGCAGAGAGGCGGAAAGAGGGAGGAGAGAGAAACGTTAGAACATGAGACTGACATTAGACTGACCCAGAGAGCAGCAATCAAGAGCTTCCTAGATTGTCTTCTATAGGAATTAACATGGCTGTTGTTTCACCTCTGAATAACCCTACCAGGCACAAAGGTCACAAACTCACTGAGCCTAAGCCAGAGTGTCATGAGCGAGATATGGAGTGTTGTTGGAGTGAGGGGCTATCATCACGTCACCTCAGGTTTGCCATACTTTTGCTCTACTCTGGGTGCAGCACCTCCCTGAATACAGCTAAGAGGACTGGTGAAACACAAAGGAATAGAACGAGAGCATGTGAGAGAGACAGTGGGAGAAAACAAGGGAGAAAGAGAGCATGAACAACAGAGAGGATGGAGTGACAAAAAGATGACAGAAATAGATGTCAGGAAGGGGCAGAGGCGGGAGGAAGGAAGGAAGAGAAAGGACAAGTCTATCCTCTATCTCTCTCGTCTCTTCTCACTCTCTCTGGGGCGTGCAGGGTTTCAGGGGTGTTACTGATCTCTTCTACATAGAGACAAATGGAACCATCAGAACAGGAAAACAGAGTGGAAAGAGTAGAAGACAGATCGGGTGGAAAAGAGAAAGTAGAGATGAGAGAGATAAAGGAACAATTATTGCTTCCATGGATTTTAAATGTGCCAACTAAATATCCTTATCAAATCCACACCCATTCTGAAACCTAAACCCGATGCAATAAGAAGCACAGCGTCTTTGTCAACATGTGATTGTGTTGTCTATTTATTTGCAGACCTTGCTGTTTGTGAATGGGCATCTGGCTTTCCTAATCTCTAACTATATTTGAATAAGATCTTTGTCAAATCCTCTTGTTGATTTTGTGTATTTTCACTGTTGGCAGTTTCTAAAGGCGCATTTGGGAATCAAATAAGATTAATGTTGAAAGTCAATACATGCATCCAATCCATATTATAAGTAAGTAAGTAAATCTAGGGATCCTTGAAGATGTCTCAAGTGGTTATTTATTTATCTGCTGAATAATTATTGTACAACGATGTCATGGTATATCAGGAAAGCAGGCATGTCTATAAGTCTCCGATGTGACCTCCCCATTCTCTGCCTCACCATGCTGCTGTCTTCTCTCTCCCCTTTTCATCACTCTGTGGTGTCATAGTCACCCTGCACCAAACCCTCTGACAACCTCCAGCTCAATCAAAGACCAGTCAATCTGTTCCACACGCTCCTCTCTGCTCTGCTCCTCACACTCGCAGACAGCTGGGCCAGAGGAGGAGAGCTGAGGACAGACCCAGTCACCACACACTGCGCACACACACTCATCCCTGTCACTCCCCCTTCTCTCTTTCTGTTCCATTCTCTCCCTTCCATCTCTTTCTCTATTTCTTTGTTACTCTATTGCTACATCTCTCTCTCTCTCTCTATTTCTCTACTTCTCCTTCTATCTTCTCTTGGCATGACCTCACTATATGAAGGATTTTATGGATGAGGGAGAAGTATACAACAACACTGAATATTTCAGTGTTTCAAATTGTGTGCTTAGTGTGGTTTTGTGTACTGTTGCCATGACCTGATCTGAGTTGGTGTTAATGGTGATTGGGTTGTGTGCTGTAGTTATTCCAGTATACCAGGATACCAGTATCTAGTATCCACCTATTCTGGAAAAGCATAGGTTTCAGTATTTCAGCCACAGACAAATAGCCCTGATCAGCGGTTGGTGAATGAGCAATCAACTGGTGCCAGTGACCAGACACTGAGAGAAGTATACAATACCTGGCTACTAGCCAGACTGGCAGGCCATGTGCCAAAACACACACACACGCACACACACACACACACACACACACACACACACACACACACACACACACACACACACACACACACACACACACACACACACACACACACACACACACACACACACACACACACACACACACACACACACACACACACACACACACACACACACACACACACACACACACACACACACACACACACACTCTCTCTTACAGAAGGAGCTGCCTTCGTCCCTTGTGCCATCCATGGTGCCATCCGGCTGCATCTGCAGGTAGTATCCGTGCTGACTGTACAGCCTGGTAACGATGCCTTTCAACTGGGGCTCTGCAGAGGAAACAGTCAGCACAAAGCTTTATTAGACAGGGCCCATGGACAGGGACAGATAGAAGAGTCATGTAATAGTTATTTAGGGTTGAGAGGAACTTGGAGTTGAACATAATGGGTTAATAGGAGATTGTCAGTTAGGGAGGTAGGAAAATACTTGTAATAGTCTGAGTTAACAACACACAGCCAAATGTGTCTTTTAGAAGGGTATACAAATTGTTTATAGTCGTCAGTGCAATGAATATTTGCAACGTCATCTAATAATGATGAATAATAGTTTAATAAAAGTTGACAACAAAAATAGACAAACTGATGTCATGAACAGTGGCTGCTGGCTCTTGGAACTCGCCAGCACCTTATCGCTCTCTGACCATTATTATTGCCGTTGGTATTTTAAGCAAAAGAGTTTGGGGTCATTGGAGGATTAAGTCAAATGAAAGAGAGCCTGTCTCCTGCTCCATGAAAGATACATCAGCATCACACATGTATTTGTGATGAGGAGGAGATGAGGAGGCATAAGATAACATTTAATGTGCAGGGTCCCTGCCGTCTACTTTGTGTTCATTTAAGAAACCGACAGATAACGAATCCTTACAGCTAGGAGACATGCAGCCACTGAGTCTGTTCCGGTTCACTCCTACAACCTTCCTCACTTTCCCTTTCCCTGCTCTGTGGTGCTCCTAGTTGACAGTCTGCCAGCAGGAGGCTGCAGGTGCTGTGGTGCCATGGCTTAATGCTCAGTCACTCTCTGTTAGAGAGAACAGCCTGGTCGGGCTAAGCTAGCGGGCCGCCTCTCATCCACAATGTAGCTTTAATGAGGGAGATGAAACATGGATGAGAGAGCAGTTTGTGAGAAACCCTCTGGAGGAATGGGGGTCAGATGTTAGTTCCCATGCCTCTAACCTCCTCCTACTCTGCCCTCTCCTCTCTCAGCCTCCCTGAGAGCCATTTGCTCGCAGGATCCCGATCGATACACAGAACCCAAGATTGGTCTCTCTATCTCTGTGTGTGTGTGTGTGTGTGTGTGTGTGTGTGTGTGTGTGTGTGTGTGTGTGTGTGTGTGTGTGTGTGTGTGTGTGTGTGTGTGTGTGTGTGTGTGTGTGTGTGTGTGTGTGTGTGTGTGTGTGTGTGTACTCACAATGTGGGTATGTGATTGGGTATATGATTTGAAGGGTTATTTCCCCATAGGAACAGAGTCAGGGTCTGTAACAATGTGACAGAGACTCTCGTATTTACAACCATGTAGATACAAAACTCACACTTTCCCCCTCTCTCCCTCTAATATCTCTCCCTCTTTCTCTACTTCCCTTCCTTGCTTTCTCTCTCTCTCTCTCTCTCTCTCTCTCTCTCTCTCTCTCTCTCTCTCTCTCTCTCTCTCTCTCTCTCTCTCTCTCTCTTTATCGCCCCCATTCTCTCTCTCTCGCTCCCCATTGTCTCTCTCTCTCTTTATCACCCCATTCTCTCTCTCTCTCTCTCTCTTTACCTCTCCCCATTGTCTCTTTCTCTCTCTCGCCCCCATTCTCTCTCTCTCGCTCCCCATTGTCTCTCTCTCTTTATCACCCCATTCTCTCTCTCTCTCTCTTTACCACTCCCCATTGTCTCTCTCTCTTTATCACCCCATTCTCTCTCTCTCTCTCTCTCTTTACCACTCCCCATTGTCTCTCTCTCTCTCTTTACCACTCCCCATTGTCTCTCTCTCTTTATCACCACATTCTCTCTCTCTCTCTCTCTCTTTACCACTCCCCATTGTCTCTCTCTCTTTATCACCCCATTCTCTCTCTCTCTCTCTCTCTTTACCACCCCCATTGTCTCTCTCTCTCTTTACCACTCCCCATTGTCTCTCTCTCTTTACCACTCCCCATTGTCTCTCTCTCTTTATCACCCCATTCTCTCTCTCTCTCTCTCTCTCTCTCTCTCTCTCTCTCTCTCTCTCTCTCTCTCTCTCTTTACCACTCCCCATTGTCTCTCTCTCTCTTTACCACCCCCCATTGTCTCTCTCTCTTTATCACCCCATTCTCTCTCTCTCTCTCTTTACCACTCCCCATTCTCTCTCTCTCTCTCTCTCTCTCTCTCTCTCTCTCTCTCTCTCTTTACCACTCCCCATTCTCTCTCTCTCTCTCTCTCTCTCTCTCTCTCTCTCTCTCTCTCTCTCTCTCTCTCTCTCTCTCTCACCCCCATTCTCTCTCTCTCTCATATCCTTTGAGTTATGTGGGATTCATCCTACCCAATAACACCATACATCACCCAATCAGAGCAGGGAAGCCGTTCATTACATGTCCCTGCGGATGTCTGTGGGAGAGCAGGGAGACAAGGGATCTTAGAGAGATGGCAGTGTCATTACATTAGGAAATATGTCTGTGGGAGAGCAGGGAGACAAGGGATCTTAGAGAGATGGCAGTGTCATTACATGTCCCTGTGGATGTCTGTGGGAGAGCAGGGAGACAAGGGATCTTAGAGAGATGGCAGTGTCATTTCATTAGGAAAGATGTCTGTGGGAGAGCAGGGAGACAAGGGATCTTAGAGAGATGGCAGTGTCATTACATTAGGAAATATGTCTGTGGGAGAGCAGGGAGACAAGGGATCTTAGAGAGATGGCAGTGTCATTACATGTCCCTGTGGATGTCTGTGGGAGAGCAGGGAGACAAGGGATCTTAGAGAGATGGCAGTGTCATTTCATTAGGAAAGATGCCTGTGGGAGAGCAGGGAGACAAGGGATCTTAGAGAGATGGCAGTGTCATTACATGTCCCTGTGGATGTCTGTGGGAGAGCAGGGAGACAAGGGATCTTAGAGAGAGATGGCAGTGTCATTTCATTAGGAAAGATGTCTGTGGGAGAGCAGGGAGACAAGGGATCTTAGAGAGATGGCAGTGTCATTACATGTCCCTGTGGATGTCTGTGGGAGAGCAGGGAGACAAGGGATCTTAGAGAGAGATGGCAGTGTCATTTCATTAGGAAAGATGTCTGTGGGAGAGCAGGGAGACAAGGGATCTTAGAGAGATGGCAGTGTCATTACATGTCCCTGTGGATGTCTGTGGGAGAGCAGGGAGACAAGGGATCTTAGAGAGAGATGGCAGTGTCATTACATTAGGAAAGATGTCTGTGGGAGAGCAGGGAGACAAGGGATCTTAGAGAGATGGCAGTGTCATTACATGTCCCTGTGGATGTCTGTGGGAGAGCAGGGAGACAAGGGATCTTAGAGAGATGGCAGTGTCATTTCATTAGGAAAGATGTCTGTGGGAGAGCAGGGAGACAAGGGATCTTAGAGAGAGATGGCAGTGTCATTACATGTCCCTGTGGATGTCTGTGGGAGAGCAGGGAGACAAGGGATCTTAGAGAGATGGCAGTGTCATTTCATTAGGAAAGATGTCTGTGGGAGAGCAGGGAGACAAGGGATCTTAGAGAGAGATGGCAGTGTCATTTCATTAGGAAAGATGTCTGTGGGAGAGCAGGGAGACAAGGGATCTTAGAGAGAGATGGCAGTGTCATTTCATTAGGAAAGATGCCTGTGGGAGAGCAGGGAGACAAGGGATCTTAGAGAGATGGCAGTGTCATTACATGTCCCTGTGGATGTCTGTGGGAGAGCAGGGAGACAAGGGATCTTAGAGAGATGGCAGTGTCATTTCATTAGGAAAGATGCCTGTGGGAGAGCAGGGAGACAAGGGATCTTAGAGAGATGGCAGTGTCATTACATGTCCCTGTGGATGTCTGTGGGAGAGCAGGGAGACAAGGGATCTTAGAGAGATGGCAGTGTCATTACATTAGGAAAGATGGCTGTATGTGCTGTTCAACAGACAGCTCATGCAAGACAGGGCTAATAAACACCACTGCTTGCTGTCTGTCTGGGCCAATACATCTGATGCTTCACTCCCACACTGAACAGGTCCCACTGTCTCAACATACTGTACAATACACACTCAGGCTGCTTAGAACAAATGGAAGACAAGAGCTAGGAGTTTTTTTTCAATTGTTTAAGCACAATTCTGAAAACAGGGCCCGGTTTGTCAAAACACGACACACAATTAGCACAACCCTACACCAAAGTAGCACAACACTTCAGATCATGTGCTAAATGGAAGACTTTTGTCAAAACTATACACGACTTCATAAAAATTATTACATTTACATTTAAGTCATTTAGCAGACGCTCTTATCCAGAGTGACTTACAAATTGGTGCATTCACCTTATGACATCCAGTGGAACAGTCACTTTACAATAGTGCATCTAAATCTTAAAAGGGGGGTGAGAAGGATTACTTATCCTATCCTAGGTATTCCTTAAAGAGGTGGGGTTTCAGGTGTCTCCGGCATTATATTATATTATATATTTATTATATTTATTATATTTTGTTACCATACGAAACCCACACATTTCATATGACTTCCATCTTTTTGAACCAGTTACACACTGCTGTTGCCAACCTAAAACACTTTTAGCAAGTCTAATTGTCAGTGAGTAGAGTGCAGTAAATGAAGTACACAGAAAAAATAAAACTACACAAACACTACACAAGACCAATGCTGCAGACTGAGGAAAATATAATTTATTTCTCTCCATGTACCCAAATCAGTCAACATGTCAACATGGAGAATCACAACTAAACATGTCCCAGTGTTCATGCTACTACAGTAGTGTGCATAACAATTTAGCTCAGCAAACAGACAAACGTAAAATACTGTATCCAGTACAGGTTACAATTACAGTAAATAACAACAAACAAAACATCATCTGAAAAAAACAGACAATATTGTACAGAAAATACTACAGTAAACATACTATACATTATCTCTTCGCCTTGCTGGATCTGGCCAGAGAATTTCATCAACATCACAAGCAATATCATCATTAGCAAGACAAACCGTCTTGAATGTCGAATCCATCCTTGCACAGCTGCTGAATGAGGGGTACCTGAGCCTGGGGCATCGACTTGGTCACAGGCGTCCTCCATGGCCTGAATGAGGGGTACCTGAGCCTGGGGCTGGAGATCGTAAACCTTCCACCGCCATGCAGAGAAAAACTATTCGATAGGTTTTAGAAACGGAGAGTATGGTGGAAGGTATAGTACTGTCAACTGTGGATGGTGTCGAAACCAGTTCTGGACCAAAGCAGAGCGGTGGAATGACACATTGTCCCAGATGACCATGTATTGCATCTGGTGCATTTCATTAAACTGCTGTGACGATGTAGTTCAATCAGTCCAAAAATGTGAGAATGTGAGGTGTGTTGTAAGGACCCATTTTGGCATGACGGAGAACAACCCCCTGCTGTGAAACGGCAGAGCAAAGGGTGATGTTACCCCCACGTTGCCCTGGGACATTGATTATAGCCCTGTGGACAATGATATTTCTGCCTCTCCTTCTTGCTTTCGCCATGTTGAACCCTGCCTCATCAATATATATGAATTCATGCAGGATTTCCTCAGCATCCATCTGCAAAACTCCCTGAAATACAGTGAAAGACAAGATTGTGTAGTTCAGGAAAGAACTAGTATACAGTCAATGTAAAAAAGCCATGTGTGCAGTATGCAACATCACAGTGCTAAAGTGAAGAATACAAACCTCCACACACTCATGCCGCAGCCATTTGACCCTCTATGAACTCCGCTCAAAAGGCACTCGATAAAGTTGTGTCATTTGAACCTGATGTCTTTTCAGGATGCGTGCCAGTGTTGACTGAGAGACCTGATGGACATTATTGAAAATGGCATGGTCACTGATAATGTTGGCTTGTAGTTCTCGGAGCCTGATAGCATTGGCCAAAACCATGTTTATTATCTCTCTCTTGTTCTTGCGTGAATATGGGCCCCCATCCTCCTTGTCGTTCCCGAGCGTCAATCCTATGTAGAGAATAATACATGTAACTTACTGTACAATGTCACAGGAAGGAGTATCAGAAGTGCTGATATGGTGCTGACAATAAGCAGCTGATTACTGTAACTGTAGACAGATCTTCTACCTGTTTTCCTGTCTAAAAGTCCTTATGACAGATGCCACTGTATATCTGCTATGATTTGCCTGAACTCTCCGTCCAGCCTCCCTCAGCGTCAATCCGTGGTTCACAACATGGTCCACTAGTGTTGCACAAATGTCATTTGATAAGTTATGTCCTCTTCTTCTTTGTGCACATTCTCCTCCTGCTTCAGGTATTCCTCTGGCTTGGGCCTCTGCCTCTTCCTCCTCCTCTACCTCCTCCTCTTCCTCTACCTCCTTCTCCTCCTCTGTGTACTCCTCCTCCTCTGTGTACTCCTCCTCTCACTCTCACCCTCACCCTCACCCTCACTCTCACCCTCACTCTCACTCTCACTCCTACTCTCACTCTCACTCTCACTCTTCTTCTGACTCCTTTTGGTTGAAGGCAGGTGAACCTACCTGCTGCATTTTTATAGTGCTTAAACCTGATTGGTGTGTCTACAATTTAGCAATCATCTTCTTATGACTGGGGGGCAGTATTGAGTAGCTTGGATGAATAAGGTGCCTAAAGTAAACGGCCTGCTCCTCAGTCTCAGTTGCTAATATATGCATAGTATTATTAGTATTGGATAGAAAATACTCTAAGGTTTCTAAAACTGTTTGAATGATGTCTGTGAGTATAACAGAACTCAGGCAAAATCCTGAGTTGAAATCAAAACAGGAAGTGAGAAATCTGGGCTTTGTATGTATTCACCAGAGTCCCCAATGAAATCTCCTTGAGATATTAATGATGTTGCACTGCCTAGGGGTTCCACTAGATGTCAACCAATAATATAAATTGTAATGAGATTTCTATGGTGTTGTGGGAGTGAATGATAGCAGAATGCATCAGGTGTCTATCAAGCAGCCATTTTCAACAAAAGAAGGTATTTGGACATAAATAACGGATATTATCGAAATAAAACAAACATTTATTGTGGACCTGGGATTCCTGGAGTGCTTTCTGATGTAGATCATCAAAGGTAAGGGAATATATGTCATGTAATTTCTTGTTTATGTTGACGCCATCGTTGTGGCTGTGGTGATTTTTACTTCTGAGCGCCGTCTCAGATTATTGCATGGGTTTCTTTTTCCGTAAAGTTTAAAAGAAATCTGACACAGAGGTTGCATTAAGGAGAGGTATATCTATAATATACATTTATGATGAGTATTTCTGTTGAATCGATATGGCTATGCAAAATCACTGGATGTTTTTGGAACTAGTGAATGTAACGCGCCAATGTAATTCTTTTTATATAAATATGAACTTTATCAAACAAAACATACATATATTATGTAACATGAAGTCCTATGAGTGTCATCTGATGAAGATTATCAAAGGTTAGTGATTAATTTGATCTCTATTTGTGCTTTTTTTCTCTCTCTCTCTTTGGCTGGTAAAATTGGCTGTGTATTTTAGTGAGTTGTTGGTTACCTAACATAATGGTTTGTGGTGCTTTCCCCGTAAATCCTATTTGAAATCAGACACTGTGGTGGAATTAACAACAAGACCACATTGAAAACGATATAAGATACATGTATGTATGTTTGAGGAATTTTAATTATGAGATTTCTGTTCTTTTGAATGCGGCGCCCTGCACTTTCACTGGTTGTTGTCATATCATCCCGTTAACGGGATTGCAGCCATAAGAAGTTTAACAGATTGGTTCATAGGTGTGGTAATTTGACAGTCAGTGCTTTGGAATTGCAAGGAAGTGACATCATGATATACTTCTGTGTCTGATGTATACAAGTGTGTTTAGGGTTTTGCAAATCACTGTGTGTAAAGTTTTGCAAGTAGTGTGAAGCTGACAATGTTTAGTTTAGTTTATTTTTTATTTTTACAGGGACAGTGCACATTAATCAACGTTTCGGTAAAAGTGCCGGTTTTAGCGAGCCGGCTAATTTTCAACCGCAGTCCCTGGGCAGGATGTGCTTACAGTTGTGCAAATTTAGCCTTGTGTTTTGCTCCTTGAGTGTAAGGTTTTGCTAATTGTGGGAAAAGTTCCATTTTAGTGTGTAAGCAATCGTAAAAAAAAACTGTAACCAGTCCTCATCACACCAGATATGTACCGGAGGGGAATAAAGAGCCACTGTGGCTTTTACCAACTCTAGCCATTAGGAAGTGCCACTGAGAATCTCCCAGGTGCCATTAGGGCTCTTGTGTTGCTCTGCTAACGCTCTGCATCGATCAATGGAAAAATCATTGCAGCTCTAGTGGCCTCTTTATACCATGAAACAAGTGAGACTGTGGCTTTGGGATGAGGAACAGCATAATATATTGCCACAAGGAAGTCAAGCCAGTTGGTGGAGAAGGCCAAAGGATGGTTTCATTTGTCACTGACTAGAGTTCTGTTCAATTCTTGGTAAGAAAGAAAGAAAGAAAGAAAGAAAGAAAGAAAGAAAGAAAGAAAGAAAGAAAGAAAGAAAGAAAGAAAGAAAGAAAGAAAGAAAGAGCAGCAATGATGAGGGTTCACAGGATGACAGAAAGAACACAAGATAAGTTCATTAACACTCCACATTCGCATTCCAAAATAATGCTTTAATACACGCTCATAGCTGTAATACACATACTGCGCAAGCGACAGGACTAAAATATAAATGTTTCACTATGTTCAGACCACATAATATGGCAACAATATGTGACTATGCAGATACACTAATCACCATATTTCTCATTGTTTGTCTGCAAAATTGAACTCTAACCTTCATTTGCATGAGACAAAGATCACTTAATCGATAGTTACTGCTCTAGCATTCTATGGTTCCACTGGTGCCAATGACATTCATAGTGCCACCAACTGACTTTATATTCACACAGCTTCTAAGGACAAATACACAAGGTTTACATACCAAATTTCATGGCCTCGTGTCAATGGGTTCAGTTCTTATAGCCCTGGTGTGATATGGTACCATCTAGTGGTGTAGAGTGGCCGACTTTGAATGCAGAAACTAATCATTCTCAAATTCATTAGAGGATAATTAATTGAGTTTATATACCAAATCTGGAGCCAATCTGACTCATGGTTCATGAGAAGAAGATGTTTTAAGCATTTTTATCATTAGCATATGTAACAACATGCATCTATAGGTACTTGGCCCCGCCATATTTGTCTCAAAACCAGTAAAGACTGGTGTAATAAGTCTAAATACCAAATCTGGAGTGAATGTGCCATTTGGTTCATGAGGAGATGATGATTGCAGATGATTTTGAGCATTAGTGTTATATATTGCAAAGAATAACTGTTAATATAGTTTCCTTGTTTTTCTAGATATCAATAGCACATTCAGTGAGGTTCATCTTAGGGACGTCCAGGATGGTGATGACCAGTTTCGAGGTGATAGGCTATTGCGGGGTGGATTTAAAGTGTAAAATGTGATTTTTGATTTGGTGATAACAAAAGGTTTAAGATGGAGGAAAATCTGTCCTGACGGATGTTATGGACACATTTGTTCAGCACGAGGAAAGACACTGACGTACAAAGATCAGAGTCTCCTGGTCAAACAGATTACAAAAAAGTGACCAATCTTTGTTATTTGAGCATGTCAAGGAAAAAAACATATCTAAGAACAACACAGCCTTGCCCCCCCAAATGTAAATAGAATAAAAAGACAGCCAGAACGAAAAATCACTGAAGAGAGAGGCAGATAGTTAGTGCTAGAAAAAGAGAGAGAGAGAGCTCTCCCAGCGGAACTCTTAACTGGGCAGCAGAGAGAGAGAGACATGATTGTTGGGGAGGCTGTGTCGCGCTGAGCTTTCAATCCCAGGCAAGCCTGTTACAGATGGCCATTATGTCACAACTCACTCTTCCCCAGAGCAGAGCAACCCTGGAGAGTCACTAGAGGCGAGAGGGTGTGACTGGGAGGCAGCAGGACCAGAGGAGGGAGGGGATGGCTGGGAGGCAGTAGGACCAGAGGAGGGAGGGGATGGCTGGGAGGCAGTAGGACCAGAGGAGGGAGAGGGATGGCTGGGAGGCAGCAGGACCAGAGGGGATGGCTGGGAGGCAGCAGGACCAGAGGGGATGGCTGGGAGGCAGCAGGACCAGAGGGGATGGCTGGGAGGCAGTAGGACCAGAGGGGAGAGGGGATGGCTGGGAGAAAGCATGACCAGAGGGGAGAGGGGATGGCTGGGAGGCAGCAGGACCAGAGGGGAGAGGGGATGGCTGGGAGAAAGCATGACCAGGGGGGAGAGGGGATGGCTGGGAGGCAGCAGGACCAGAGGGGAGAGGGGATGGCTGGGAGGCAGCAGGACCAGAGGGGAGAGGGGGGATGGCTGGGAGGCAGCAGGACCAGAGGGGAGAGGGGATGGCTGGGAGGCAGCAGGACCAGAGGGGAGAGGGGAGGCAGAAGGACATTTCCCAGACAGACTGAGGCTGGCATGTCAACGCATATGTCCACAGTTTAACTGTTCCGTTTATTCAGTTTATAGTTCTTAGTTGATCTCAGTGCAGGCACACATGCTATTTTCCAAATGACCGTCTACCTATATCTTTACCAAAATGGTTCCCTCAAGCTAGTTAGCCGTTTTACAAGCTCCCCTCAATACTCCAACCATGGCTGTCTCACGAAGACATATGCGTGCACTCACACATTTGAATTGGCACAATGACATTGATGTGAATGTCAACCAGACAGCGGACTATATAGTGCAGAATCATAACACTGACTCCTTGTACTCCATGTCACAGGATACTGCAGCCATGCATTACGTTACCATGAACACATGGACTTCTCTCTCTCTTTCATACACACATACACGGACGCCAGAGGAGGCTGCTGAGGGGAGAACGGCTCATAATAATGGCTAGAATGGAGTGAATGGAATGGTATCAAACACATGGAAACCAGGTGTTTGATGTGTTCGATACCCTTATCATGTGTTCCATTCCTATGAGCCCATCCTCCCCAATTAAGGTGCCACCGGCCACCTGTGACACACATGCTTTTTCGTCCTAGTTAATGATCTGGTAGCATACGGGTAGGGGTGACAACCTCAGTACCACAGCAAACATGTTACACTCTCATCACTGTAACATATCCATGCTCGTTTCATTCATCAGACAGGGTAACACGCACACACACCGTACCCTCTACCCACAATATTCTCCTTTTACCCCTGGCTCTGTCTAATTTAATCTCATGCATCAATACCCTTTAATTAATATGATTGGCTGAGGGATTTTCTTGCTGTTTCCTTTTGTTTCCTTCGCACTGCTGTCACCCACAATGTGAGCCAATTAACCCACCTTCCTTGTTGGCACCTAATATGCTGAGCCATCACTATTGCATCACTATTCCAGTCCAGAGTGAGGGCAGTCATACAGAGCATGTGCCATCATCAGCATGTGGTCTTTGTGTTCATGTCTTTGTTTCTTTGTGTGTGTGCCTGTGTATATGTTAGTGAGTGTGTCTGCAATGCTCTGTCTATTGCTCCCTGGGAACTGTAGCTTGCTGGGGTTATCTGTGACTTACCTCATCTCAATAAGTGTGGAGAGTAATCACAAGCACTGCTTGACTTAGCAGCCAAGGGCATTTCTCATTCTGCTCTGTGACCGGGCTAAACTACAGGGGCTTCCCTCTCCTTTCATTAGAAGGACTCTCTGCATCTCCCCTCTTGTCATTTGTCCTCGCTCTCTGCCTTCCTCTTTCAACCAGATTGTGAGGGAATTGTATGTGTGCGTGAGAGAGAGGGAGAGAGAGAGAGAGAGAGAGAGAGAGAGAGAGAGAGAGAGAGAGAGAGAGAGAGAGAGAGCAGTTTGTCTCTGGTGGTGTTCAATCCCTCCAAACAGAGCCATGAATTCTGGAGTATCGCCAGTAATTATCGATGCTACGTGGGACGTGGAGAGAGAGAGATAGAAAGAGAGCGAGAGATAACAATAGGGAGGCAGGGATGAGGATAGACAAGAAGCTGAAAGATAGAGGACAGAGAAGAGGAGGAGGAGAGAGAGGATGCGGATGTGATATGAGGAAGGTTGAAACATTAGAAGGAAGAGAATGGGAAAGAGAGAGGAAAAGAGGTACATTGGGTAAATCATGCAGTAGTAGCGCGAGAAGGGAGTTTAATGACCTCTTCATCTCCCAATCAAACACTACTCTCTCACTTTCAATTATACCCCGGTAAAATGGTTACCCATGTCAAACACGCAGCAGCCAGCCAGCCAGGCGAGAGTTACTGCTACTTATTAATAACATTGACAAGGACATGTCAAATACACAGCAGCCAGCCAGCCAGGCGAGAGTTACTGCTACTTATTAATGACATTGACAAGGACATGTCAAACACCCAGCAGCCAGCCAGCCAGGCGAGAGTTACTGCTACTTATTAATGACATTGACAAGGACATGTCAAACACACAGCGACGCAAATAGAGCTCCCACTGACTGATTCCCTAGTTGACACACATTAAACATTCACATATTTCATATCTGCCTCATTGGCATCATGACAGATCTGTGTCATTAGTAATTAGCAATATAGACTGTCTGAGGAGCTGTCAGCTCAGAAAGAAAGGGAGCACCATAGTGCGCCCCAAGGAATGCTCTTACTACAGTACCTCCATACACCGCAAGGACTGCTCTTACTACAGTACCTCCATACACCGCAAGGACTGCTCTTACTACAGTACCTCCATACACCACAAGGACTGCTCTTACTATCTCCATACACCATGGTTTCTTCCCTCCTAGCTGCAGACTCCAAAGCCTCTGCCCTGCTTACTTGGAGGAATAAGGACCAGAGGCAGGTGAAGAAAACTAATGCAAAGCAGCAAGAGTGCTGTTCATCATCACACACACTACTCACTCTCCCTTCAGTCCTATCCAACAGCTTCCCATGGACCCTCAAACCCTCATCCACCATGTCTTTCCCATGAACCCTTCAACACACACACACACACACACACACACACACACACACACACACACACACACACACACACACACACACACACACACACACACACACACACACACACACACACACACACACACACACACACACACACACACACACACACACACACACACACACACACACCTCTGTTTGATTTACCAGAGAAACACTGTCCCATGAGGGTTTATCCTCACCGCAGAAAGAGGGGTTTCCTCCCCCTACAGCAGTGCACAGCGTGGCATGCAAGGGGAACAATCTGTCAACTGGAGAACTGGGTCATGATGTTTAAACCAGAAGATCATTCTTATTGGCCAGTGTATATAGTAGATTATAAACTGGGTAGTTTGGTTCTGGATGCTGATAGGCTAAAAAAAGCATTCCAGCCGTGTGCATATCAGACAATATACCACGGGTATGACACAAACATGCTTGTTTACCATTCTATTTATGTTGGTAACCAGTTTAATAGCAGTAAGGCACCTCAGGGTTGTGCCTCACGTTGTGTCAAAGAATATCCCTTAGCCATGGTATATGTAAGCAATAAGGCCCGAGGAGGTGTGGTATATGGCCAATATACCACGACTAAGGGCTGTTCTTAAGCAAGACGCAACACGGAGTTCCTGGACACAGCCGTTAGCCGTGGTATATTTAAGCAATAAGGCCCGAGGAGGTGTGGTATATGGCCAATATACCATGGCTAAGGGCTGTTCTTAAGCACTACGCAACACGGAGTGTCTGGACACAGACCTTAGCCGTGGTGTATTGGCCGTACATCACAAACCCCCGAGGTGACTTATTGCTATTATAAACTGGTTACCAAGGTAATTAAAGTAAAAATAAATGTTTCGTCATACCCGTGGTATACTGTCTGATATACCACGCTGTCGGCCAATCAGCACTCAGGGCGCGAACCACCCAGTTTATATTTAAGCAATAAGGCATGAGAACTAATAAGGCATGAGAACCTGGTAATTATCGTGTGAATAATTCCTGACTAACAGCTGGTCATAGAAACAGCACATAGGTGTCAAACCCTGATATGTTTCACCTGTCTTGTCTCCATACCCCTCCAGGTATCGCCCATCTTCCTCATTATCCCCTGTTCATTTATACCTGTGTTCTCTGTTTGTCTGTTGCCAGTTTGTTTTGTTCATTCATACCTACCAGCGTTTTCTCCCCTGCTCCTGTCCTGTCTAGAGTGCCTGTTTTCAAGTTTTCCAGGTTTTGAGGTTTCTGCCTGCCCTGACCCTACCTACCGTCCCGTACATTTGCCTCACTACTCTGGATTATCGACCTCTGCCTGCCCTGACCCTGAGCCTGACCCTGAGCCTGACCCTGAGCCTGACCCTGAGCCTGTCTGCCGTCCTGTATCTTTGACTGCCAGTGTTAGATTTAATAAACTTCTGTTACTTTGACATTGTCTGCACCTGGGTCTTACCTTCAAACCTGTGCTGGCCATGACCAGCAGACCAGGTCAGCTGTGCAACGCCATCTCCTCCCAAGGACCCACCATCGGGAGGCATGAGGAACTGCTTCGTGGCCTTAAGGAGGGGGTCCAAACGTTGCCTGAATGCCATGATCCGGGATTGGACAAGTTGCTGGAGCAATTCCACGGGTTGTCTGGGAGGCAGCTTACAACGGTGGTACATCGATCTCTCCACCTTCTCGGGAGCCCCGCTTACCCCCCCCACTCAGCCCCTGAACGGGCGCTCTATAGGCTGGGTCACTCATAATACCACTCCCATCAACCTACGGGTGTCAGAGAATCACAGCGAGACTATTCAATTCATGATCATCAAGTCTCCTCAGATTCCCGTGGTTTTAGGATTCTCCTGGCTCCAATGACACAATCCCTTCATCAACTGGTCTACTGGTGCCATCATGGGCTGGAGTCCGTTCTGCCCCGGGATGTCTTCCTGGGGTCTCGGAAGGTGCCCCGGACCTCTCCTCCATTCCCGCAGAGTACCAGGACCTTCCCACATCTCCCTGGACTTTGTCATGGCTCTTCCCCCATCTGATGGCAACACCGCCATCCTGACTGTTGTGGATCGGTTTTCCAAAGTCGCCCACTTCATTCCTCTCCCCAAACTACCCTCTGTCACGGAGACGTCCCAGCTCATGGTACATGACGTCTTTCGGACTACTATCAAGACTACCGGTCGACATGGCCTCTCATCTCAGTTCTCAGTACACACGGCCGGTACAGTGAAACTGCGAATGGCTCCTTAAAACCCTCATTGGGTCATCTGCCAGCCTGTCCTCTGGAAATTGATCCGCTGGCCTACAAAAGGGGGACAGGCAGCCAGTTGCCCATTCCTGGTTTAGACAAACCCCAACTGTTGCAAATGCTAGCCTAGTAGCATGGGGAAATATTGTCTAGATGCTTTTTTTCCGGGGAGCTTAAGTTTAATAATTGACTGGTTGGGATGTAGGACAGTGGATGCACATTGAAAAATCGAATGGAGCTACTAATAGGCATTACCCGGAGAATGCAGCAATTGTGGTGCTATAACTCCCTGCTATCAACCAATCAGCATCCAGGATCCAAACAACCAGTGTTGTAGTGGACATATAAAATGGCTTGTTTGAGCCCTGAATGCTGATTGGCTGAAGGCTGTGGTATATCAGACCGTATACCATGGGTATGACACAACATTATTTGTTTACTGTCCTAATTACGTTGATAACCAGTTTATAAACTGAAATGTGTCTTCTGCATTTAACCCAACACCTCTGAATCAGAGAGGTGAGGCTGCCTTATTCAATGTCCACAGCCCCCAGGGAGCAGTTGTCGTTAGGGGTTAACTGCCCTGATCAAGGACAGAAGAGCAATATTTTCCCACCCTGCCAGTTCAAGGATAAGAACCAGCAATCTCAGCCACTAGGCTACTTGCCACCCCTTTGTTATTGTGTTAAAATGGACTACAAAGTAATAGGATAATTTTGTCCATAAAGTCAATCTCGTCCAAAACTGAAATTTGCGAGATGATTAGGAGAAAATGGTATGACACAGAATTGAAGGAATATGTCTGCTGTCAATACAGTCCCAAAAGGTTTTACATGTCGACAGTCAGCTTTGCATCATCATGAGGATGTGGCAAGTGATACTTTGTTCTTTGAAAGTCCACTATCTTGAAAACGTGGCTGCTGACCGATTTTCTTTTTTTTTGTAGCCCTTTACACTCATTCCTGTATATGGGCTGAAAATGGCAGATTTGGACACTGATAGGCATCTAAATTGGTAGTGGCTGTACATGCTATAAATTACAGTCAGAGCTCAGGCTCTGTGCTTCACAGCGCTGTACGGGATTTGACTGTCAGCCTTTCTGAACTTGAGCACCATATGTGACAAGAAGTTGGCCAACTTTTGCCATTTTTAGGTTGTCAGACTGAAAGAAACACTGTAAATTAAGAGGATTTGGTGTATTTTGAAACACAACACTTTGAGGATTATGATACGTGCTGCTTTAAAGTCCTACATGCAAGCCAAACATCAATGAGTACAAATGTGCAGTTCACATTTCCATATCGTAAAACTCAAGTCATATACAGTGTCAACGTTTATGATCACTATGTTTGATGCACAGTTACAAGATGACATGGCGACATACCATGAGTTGTTCTGAACAAACAGAATGAGCCTATGTTTGTCTACCGTAATGAACATTTGGAACATTAAAAACTGTAATATCCTATGTTTGGCATTCCTGGCTGAATGACGACATGGATAATATAGGGCTGGTGGGATTTTCCATGCACAGAGAAGCTACGTCTGGTGAGTGTCTATTTGTCAATAACAGCTGGTGCGTGATGTCTAATATTAAAGAAGTCTTGAGGTATTGCTTGCCTGAGGTAGAGTACCTTATGATAAGTTGTAGACCCCACTATCTACCAAGAGAGTTCTCATATATATTATTTGTAGCTGTCCATACTCAACCAGCTGCATAAGGCCAGAAGGAAACAAGAAAATGCTCATCCAGAAGCGGCGCTCCTAGTGGCCGGGGACTTTAATGCAGGCAAATTTAAATCCGTTTTACCTCATTTCTACCAGCATGTCACATGTGCAACCAAAGGAAGAACAACCTCTCCCTTAATGTGAGTAAGACAAAGGCGCTGATCGTGGACCAGTGGAGGCTCCTCAGAGGAGGAAGGGGAGGACTATCCTCCTCAGTGAAATTTCATAAAAATAAAAATTGTGAAACATTACATTTATCCTTTTTAGATAAAACTATGTTAAATATATTCATGCGTCACCAAATAATTGATTAAATAACATTTTTTTTGCAATGAAGGTCTACAGTAACTTCAACAGCACTGTCTGGGGTAGGACCATGGTGCAGCCGGAGGACAGCTAGCTTCTGTCCTCCTCTGGCTACATTGACTTCATAACAAAACCTAGGAGGCTCGTAGGCCTCACCACCTTCCATAGACATACATGGTAATTATGAGCACTTCCGGAGGACATCCTACAACCAATCAAAGCTTTTGCAGTATGAATTGACATGGTGTCCATCCAATCCTAGAATTAGGATCAGAGAATGAACATGTTGAGCTGAATTGGGATTGTGCCACAGAGCATTATGGGTGTTATATGTGTTAATATCCCCTTTCATTATCTGGGGTTTATGGAGAAGTTGAGAATTAAAAGCGAGGGTCGACCTCAGCCTGAGATCAGTTTCATGAAGAAGTATGAAAAGGTAAAGGCATTCAATACCAACTGGTATCAAAAGTATAGCTGGCCATCAAGCCGCCTGCATTATTGGCCTTGCCTGCGTTTTTGGGCATGCTATAATTTGCTTTTAGAGGACACGACGAGGTGGAAAGTTCCGCTGACAAGGGCAACTACAAGGAGCTTGCAGGAGAAATGGCACGTTACTATGTTTTGCTCGCTGAACATATCACACTTCCGACTGTCTTTTCTGGGATGTAGAAAATAATTCCGAATGATTTGATCGCATCATCCATTACACGTTTTTAAAGAGAGAGTTTGACGCAGCACATTTTTTCGCGTGCGGTCAAGTAGCCTTTCCACTTTCCTCCGGTATTATTTAGCGAAAATGGTAACACATGATCATGATCACTCCGGACAGACGCAAGCAAAAACTCACGATATAAATGTTGCAACAGACTAGGCTATACCTAAACATTAGAAATCTGACATGCGGAGACTATTTTTCAGTCTGATCAACTGTAGGCTACTAATAAGAGCAGCTGCATACAGCCTATGCGCCCTGTCCATCTATCTGGTCAGGGTAAACTAATTGGTAACGTTATGTATTTATAGTCCATTTGTGTGTCAGGAGAGAATGTGATCAAATTGAGTTTATATTCAAATTTGGCTGATTTAGGCTGCCTATCCGTTTTTAATCCATAATGATAAACTGGAATGAATGAATCAACATAATAGTGATGACGGTTGTGAGTAAATGTTTTATAAAGCCTACAGTTGCCTGCATGATGCAAACATGCATAAAGCAAGCTCAGCCCTGTGAGTTCTTATGTCTATCAGTTGTTGTCTGGGTAGAGGAAATCCCCCTCCTAATCCAGTTAAATAAAATTCATATGAACAAATATAAGGTAGCTGCAGTTTGACAGGCTTTTCATCCCCCCCAGGGCCAGGAATTTCAGGAGTTTTTAAAAATCATGTGACCTGATTAGGAAAAACTGGTCCCACCATAGCCCATATAAAACCTTTTTACAAATGAATCACTGTTATACCTTATAGGGTCCAGAGTTTTCCAAGTTAGGTTAACATATAAGGAAATACTCCAGGCCCCAGGGGGACAAAATTGCTACACCGCTCTGGGACCTATGGGGCCACCAGTCTGCTTGCAGTTGTCAGTTATCCTCAAGGAGGGTGGATGGTCAGGGCTTTATTCAGGAACGTTTCTTGGGATACTTTGATGTGTCAAGTAAGCGAGATGTGCAGTCTGTGTTTGACAACATTATTTTTAAGATCACAGAGAAACTCGTCCAAACCTACGATGGTGCAGCTGTAATGGAATGTATCTGCTATTTGTATTTACAGCCAAGTCCCCTCCTGTTCCCTGTTTAAGAGGTGATGACAGCTCCACTCCACTACCATTGTCATTTTCTCCTGACATGAACTGAAGCCACGTCTCATGTGCCCTCTCATCCACAGGCACATTGAATGTTTCCTCTCCAAGCACCGTGTACCCCTATAAATGTTCTCTCTTTACTGTATGTAGAGTCAATCACAAACACGATCACATTATTACACAACAATGATTTTACTACTTGCTTGGACTAACTCATTCTTAGCTCTTTTTTCTAACTGTGTAGTGTGTTGTGTTATTGTTTTTTTGTCTTCCCAGTCAAATCCTGTCCTGCACTGGTCAAGCCTCTGAACACCTCAACTCATGCCTCATACCCTCATTCAATCACTGCTGTGATCCCTATCCCACACGGTGTAATTAGCCCTCTCACTCCCATACCCCATAATATTGTACTATACATGTCTTTATTAAATAATTTAGGTTAAAATAATTAGTCTTTGACGATTTCTGAAACACAATTTTTCCTCTTTGTGCATTATTCACCTATACCGTGAGTCTCCCATCCTCCTCAATTTTTCAAGTCACCAGCCTCCACTGTCGCGGACTTCAGGAAAAGGCGGGCCGAACAGGCCCCCGTTAACATTGATGGGGCTGTAGTGGAGCAGGTCGAGAGTTTCAAGTTCCTTGGTGATCACATCACCAACGAACCATCATGAACACACCAAGACAGTTGTGAAGAGGGCATGACAAAGCCTATGTCCCCCCAGGAGACTCAAAAGATTTGGCATGGGTCCACAGATCCTCAAAAAATTCTGCAGCTGCACCATCGAGAGCATCCTGACTGGTTGCATCACTGCCTGGTATGGTGCTCGGCATCTGACAGCAAGGCGCTATATATATATAGGTAGTACGTATGGCCCAGTACATCACTGGGGCCAAGCTTCCTGCCATGCAGGACCTATATACTAGGCAGTGTCAGAGGAAAGCCCAAAAATGGTCAAAGACTCCAGTCACCCAGGTCATAGACTGTTTTCTCTGCTACCGCACGGCAAGCGCCAAGTCTAGAACCAAAAGGCTTCTCAACAGCTTCTACCCCCAAGCCAGAAAACTGCTGAACAGTTAATCAGATGGTCACCGGATTATTTACATTGACACCCCCCTCCCCCACCCCATTTGATTTTTATACTGCTGCTACTAGTTGTTTGTTAGCAGTCACTTCACCCATACCTACATGTACAAATTACCTCAACTAACCTGTACTCCCGCACGTTGACTCTGTACCGGTACCTCCTGTATATACTGTAGCCTCGCTCCTGAGTCCTTTCTGAGCACTCCAAAACTACAATGTGTTTCTCTGAATTGCCTTGCCAAAGCCTAACACTGTACGATCACATTCTATAACTTCGGTAGTCATGTTGGCAATAGAACAAGCTTTCAAATTATGCCCCCCTGACCCAGATTGTGATTTATAATGGGACGTTTTGTATTGCGTAAAACAAAAACAGTGATTATGTGATGGCGGAGCTGCAGGGTTGTGTTCAAAACAACTACAAGTGTGCTTGCTCTAGCTCCTCAACGGCACAGCTAGGAGAGCTCAAACAAGTCCCTTATAGTTGAACACTCTTTTTTTTCTGAGTCATAAAAATAAATGAAATCACTTAGGAAGTGTGCACCCGTTGGAGAGGTGTGTGTGTGTCCACTTGGAGACACCAGTTAGTCCTCTCACTCAAATTCTTGCAATTGTTTTGTCTTATGTTGCACCAACCCTGCATTTTCCAGGAATATTCTTATCATGTCACTGAATGCATCCAGAGTATTTTCCGATGTTGCTATCAACAAATGTGACAAAAAATCCAGTGAACGTGAAATGCCCATAAAATCAACAGTGTAATGTTTAGATTCGGTCTTGAGTCAGGTGAACAGTTGTGTCCTCAACTTTGGTCTAATACGTTTCCCATAATCTCCTGATCTCCTAATCTCTCCATAAACTGTTCCCTTCCAATTGCTACCATGCTTATGCATTTCATATTTCTTTTGTAAGAAACATTTCAATGTAGCCCTATCCATATAGGCCAATTCCCATGAGTGTACGGGGTTAAAGGTACGCCACAGTATTCCCTGGGTTGGGTTTATTTCAATAATGCCCACAGCCGGCAACACCTTAGTAATCATCAATTCAGAGCTCAGCTGCATGCAACCCGGTGGTGATGCCCATGGTAAATTTGGTTTAACTTTGGATATCACTATAGGGCTAGTTATCGAAGATAGGTAAATTACACAATGGAAATGGGACAATATTTTTTTAAATGTCAGCAGTTCATATACAAATATTGAAAGCATTAAATGAGAAGTAAAAGGTGTGCAATATGAAAATGTTTCCCCATGTAAATTATTGACGGTCCCTAGCCCGCCCCACAGAGAGGCAATACAAGGTCAAACCAATTTTCCCACGGTCTGGCTTCAGCCAGTCCCACTGTCTGGCTTCAGCCAGTCCCACTGTCTGGCTTCAGCCAGTCCCACTGTCTGGCTGAAGCTAATTGGCAAAAGGAGTTGGCTAGCTTGCTAGTTAGCCTAGGCTACTTCCAGCCTGGTTAGAATGTTTCAAGTTATCAAGAATGGTGAGTGACTGTAACTGTACACATGTACAGCTTAGGCAGAGCGAATGTACAAACACGTCCTACGTGCAAACACACACAAAGAGACAACCACATCAAAGCACGCCTCCAAGACCCTAATCTCCTTCTCAGTTGCATTTCTTAATAAAGTGGATTGAAACTGTGGATAAATCAGTCAGTTTAAGTGTAAATGAGCAATATGAAGAATGGTACTGTTGGTATAGATATTACTATGTGTGGATTGTTGTAGCATATAGAGAAACTAAATTGGTGTGAGAACATTGTGGGTCATGAATGGTTCTATATAGTACTGGTGTTGTGTGAGAGGTGTTTTGTGTTGGTGCTGCCTGGGATCAGCCACTTTTCAGCCCAACATTGCCTGAGATAGATTACAGCTGACACAAAGTCAATACTAACCACACACATGTACATTTACTCGTGCACACACACACACACACACACACGCACACACGCGAACGAACACACACATACACGCGAACGAACACACACACACACGAACACACACAGAGGCACGTTGCTTATGCACAATTTTTCTTCTATAGATTACTTTAATCCAGATGGACAGGAATGGACGCCTTCTACACCCACTTTATATCCCACTCTCTCTCTCTCTCTCTCTCTCTCTCTCTCTCTCTCTCTCTCTCTATACCCCTCTCTCTCTTTCACACTCCCTCCATCTTTATCTCGCTGCCTGTGCTCCATCACCCCCCCCTCTCTCTCTGTCTGTCTTTCTCTTGTTAGCGGTTAAACTCAATCTGTCCTTGTCCGGTCTAATCAAAGTCTCCACAATTTCAATTTCAGCTGTTATATGTGGGGGGCACTAACTGCGTTCTTTGTCTTTTTGTGATATCTTTAGGGCGAGAGAAGGCAAAGAGGTGTTTCCTGTGCATAAACTTATTCCCTTAGCTGAGCTGGATGAGGGTAAATAAGCCCCGGGGCCTGTGGCAACACCCTCAGCTCAGTTCAGTGCACACTCAGGGTTACACAGCATAGTCATAGAGTGAACTCTTACCACTGCACAGTACTGCTGCCCAATACTAATACATGACCAGACTTGATTTTTGCATTCCTGTTTGCAAGGGATTTAGTATTTATTTGGAAGTTTTTGGTACTTACTTTAATGAGTTCAACACTAGCTGATGACAAATGGTAATGGTGCTTGTTTTAATGGACGTCAGAAAAGAAGAGTTATTCATACAGTATGATGTAATTGCCATTTCCCTACGTAACTTCTGATGAAAGGAGTAAGTATTTTACAGCTTGATGTTAGATGGTCCCTCACCCTGAATGTGGTCTATGGGCAAGGAGAAACTGTAATCCATGGTTACATTTTCTTTATTCAGCCACGACTAACTTCAGCTAACTTTACCATCCGCTAGCTAAAAACCAATGAAAGTGATGGGGGCATGTGAGCATGTTTTTTAAAAATCATGTCCAAATGACCTGAAATCAAATCCATATTTGGTTTCATGTTAATTGAAGGTGATTTTGCTTTTAACAAATACAACATAATCAAATGCCCCCGTCACTTCCACAGATTTTTTTGTTTTGCTAGCGGTGGCTAAAGTTAGCTGAAGCTTGCAATGGCTGTTTAAAGAACTGAACCATTAACCATACAGTTTCATATGGCTCATAGACTACTTTCAGGGTGTGGAGCCATCTTACATGAAATTGTAAAATAGTGAACTAATCTTTTAAATTCCAGGGACTAGCATACGTATAGCCATACCAGCATTTCCATAACAGACCCATTTCATCAAATTTATATCAGCATGTTAAATGTGAAACCAGAGGGAAAAGAACTCTGGACCACTTATACTCCACACACAGAGACGCATACCAAGCTCTCCCCCGCCCTCCATTTGGCAAATCTGACCATAATTCCATCCTCCTGATTCCTGTTTACAAGCAAAAATTAAAGCAGTGACTAGATCAATAAAAAAAGTGGTCAGATGAAGCAGATGCTAAGCTACAGGACTGTTTTGCTAGCACAGACTGGAATATGTTCCAGGACTCCTCCGATGGCATTGAGGAGTACACCACATCTGTCATTGGTTTCATCAACAAGTGCTTCGATGATGTCATCCCCACAGTGACCGTACGTACATACCAGAAGCCATGGATTACAGCCAGCATCTGCACTGACCTAAAGGCTAGAGCGGCCGCTTTCAAGGAGCGGGACTCAAACCCGGAAGTTTATAAGAAATTCCTCTATGCCCTCCGACAAACCATCAAACAGGCAAAGCGTCAATACAGGACTAAGATCGAGCCGTACTACACCGGCTCTGACACTCATCGGATGTGGCAGGGTTTGCAAACCATTACAGACTACAAAGGGAAGCACAGCTGAGAGCTGCCCAGTGACCACTCTCAACTTTTCATTAGAGATACTGAAATGTTGAAAGTCAAATGCTATTGCAAAAGCTTAATTATTATTAAAGGTGAAGTTTAAGTATAACTCTGACTGGTGTGTGGTTTGCTCTCTCATCATTTGGCAATACAGGAAATTGCCACGACACTAGCAAGTGTCTTCACTGACATTTTTAACCTCTCCCTGTCCAAGTCTGTAATACCAACATGTTTTAAGCAGACCACCATAGTGCCTATGCCCAAGAACACTAAGATAACCTGCCTAAATGACTACAGACCCGTAGCACTCACATCTGAAGCCATGAAGTGCTTTTAAAAGCTGGTCATCGCTCACATCAACACCATCAACCAAGAAACCCTAGACCCACTCCAACTTGCATACCGCCTCAACAGATCCACAGATGATGCAATCTCTATTGCACTCCACACTGCCCTTTCCCTCCTGGACAAAAGGAACACCTATGTGAGAATGCTATTCATTGACTACAGCTCAGCGTTCAACACCATAGTGCCCTCAAAGCTCATCAATAAGCTAAGGTCCCTGGGACTAAAAGAAACCTCCCTCTGCAACTGGATCCTGGACTTCCTGACGGGCCTCCCCCAGATAGTAAGGGTAGGTAACAACACATCCGCCATGCTGATCCTCAACGCGGGCCCCTCAGGGGTGTGTGTTCAGCCCCCTCCTATACTCCCTGTTCACTGATGACTGCACGGCCAGGCACGACTCCAACACCATCATTCAATTTGCAATTGACACAACAGTGGTAGGCCTGATAACCGACAACGAGACAGCCTATAGGGACGAGGTCAGAGACATGGTTGTGTGGTGCCAGGACAACAACCTCTCCCTCAATATGATCAAGACAAAGGAGATGATTGTGGACTACAGGAATAAGAGGACATAGCACGGCCCCATTCTCATCGACGGGGCTGCATTGGAGCAGGTTTAGAGCCATCAAACTAACATGCTCCAAGCACACCTAGACAGTCGTGAAGCGGACATGACAAAACCTATTCCCCCTCAGGAGACTGAAAAGATTCGGCATGGGTCCTCAGATCCTCAAAAGTTTTTACAGCTGCACCAGTGAGAGCATCCTGACTGGTTGCATCACTGCCTGGTATGGCAACTGCTCGGCCTCTGACCGCAAGGCACGACAGGCGGTAGTGTGAACGGCCCAGTACATCACTGGGGCTAAGCTTCCTGCCATCCAGGACCTCTATACCAGGCGGTGTCAAAGAAAGGCCCTAAAAATTGTCAAAGACTCCAGCCACCCTAGTCATAGACTGTTCTCTCCGCTACTGCACGGCAAGCGGTACCGGAGCGCCAAGTTTAGGTCCAAGAGGTTTCTAAACAGCTTCTTCACCCAAGCCATAAGACTCCTGAACATCTAGTCAAATGGCCACCCAGACTATTTGCATTGCCCCTCCTCCCCTCTCCACACCACTACCACTCTCTGTCATCTATTTACCTCAACTAACCGGTGCCCCTGCACATTGACTCTATTCCGGCACCCCCCTGTTATTTTTTTACTGCTGCTCTTTAATTACTTGTTACTTTTGTCTCTTAACTGTTGGTTAGGGGCTCGTAAGTAAACATTTCACTCTAAGGTCTACTACACCTGTTGTATTTGGCGCATATGACTAATACAATTGGATTTGATTTGATTACTGCCACTAAAGCTATCAGAGCTACTGTACCCTAATATCACTGTGTGTTTGGCCAAAGGCCACATTTCCTCTGATCCATTCAAAGAGAATGATAATCTGATTTATGCATTCTGCATTTCTTTTAGATATCAGCATGATTCTGGATGCTTTCCATCTACTGTATCCTGCAGCTCAGTTAGGAGCTCCAGCTTGGAGACTTATTTTATGGACAGAAAATGAAGCCACCAAACCACAAACATCAATCCCTTTACATCTAATTGTGTTTTTTCCTTTTGAGCAAAAAAATCCTCAAAGATTATGGAACGGACCCAAATCTTTGCTGTTGCATAAGGCTGTAATCTGATGCATCTTGGGCATTCTCATTATCAAACAGTGGAATGTAGGAATTTATTCTCCCTCTGTTCCTAAACTAATCGGATATGCTTACGCATGGATACTAGCGTCCTGGTCCGTGGATGCTATTTGCTAAGAGGTATTTTAGACATTGTGACGCAACAAGGGATGTTCATGGACAAATTTGAAAATCCACGGAAATTGGTTGGACAAATCCAAGGTGATCTTTGCTCATTGTTTTGCCCAGAGACTGACAGACACAAGCTGGGTGTCGACTCTTTCCCTAGGTTTTATTCCATAATACAGTACACTCTGAAAATAGACACAAAGGTTATTTTTAAATCTTGTTTGTCATGGCTAAATAATTTTTTAAATCTCAAATAAAACACCAAGCTTAAAAACAGGATTTTATATGGTTTACTCATGATAAAATCACCTATTAGTAATTATAGCCTCCCAAGTGGTTCAGCTGTCTAAGACACTGCATCACAGTGCTAGAGGCGTCACTACAGACCCGGGTTCGATCCCAGGCTGTGTCGCAGCCAGCTGCGACCGGGAGACCCATGAGGCGGCACACGATTGGCACAGCGTCGTCCGGGTTAGGGGAGGGTTTGGCCGGCCGGGATATCCTTGTCCCATTGCGCTCTAGCGACTCCTTGTGGTGGGCCGGGTGCATGCACGCTGACTTCGGACGCCAGTTGTATAGCGTTTCTTCCGACATATTGGTGCGGCTGGCCTCCAGGTTAAGCAAGCAGTGTGTCAAGAAGCAGTGCAGCTTAGCAGGGTGGTGTCTTGGAGGACTCATGGCTCTCGAACTTTGCCTCTCCCGAGTCCGTACGGGAGTTGCAGCGATGGGACAAGACTGTAACTACCAATTGGGGAGATAAAGGGGTAAAAAAAAAATTTACGTTGTAATTATTGTGCAGATGTGATGGCTATCAACACGGCCTATTCAATGTACAGTAGTTTGCTATTAAAAAGTATTACTGTCAGATCTGACTGTGCTTATAGTGATGCTTTATTTTGTCATACGGGAAAGAAGGACTTAACTTGTAGAAATAAATACTTTTTCTATTGACTGTGGTTTCTTACCTCTCAACCTCATGGTATCCCTTCTCCCTCTCTCTCGCTCCCTTCTTCTCTCTCTCTCTCTCTCTCTCTCGCTCCCTTCTTTTCTCTCTCCCTCTCTGACCCCTGTCGCAGTCAGTAAAGATGTGATGGGAGGCTACCTAACACCGCTCAGTCTGATCAGGTGTTGTCCAGTAAGCGACTTTAGGGCCCTCATCTCTTGCGGTCAGCTAAATGCTATCCTACGCTGGATCTCACCACGTTCCCTGGTCTCCTGCTCGCCGATAGGGTCCCAGATTTGTGACCCGCAGCACTTTTCCAGAGTACAGTCGATTGGCCCTACTGATGCCTACTCATGCTTTACTACGACCCACCTCTGCGCCAGAAGACATCTGGGACTATACTACACTTCCTGTCTGTCTGGCTGTCAACATGCACTAACTGCAGATCAAACACTCCTCTTTAGCTTTGGTTCATATTACTGTCTCATTCTCAGCTTGCCCAGGTGTCATCGGCCAGGTTGTAGGTGTGTGTGTGTGTGTGTGTGTGTGTGTGTGTGTGTGTGTGTGTGTGTGTGTGTGTGTGTGTGTGTGTGTGTGTGTGTGTGTGTGTGTGTGTGTGTGTGTGTGTGTGTGTGTGTGTGTGTGTGTGCGAGCGAGCGAGCTAGACAGTGTGTGTGAGGGGAGGAGAGGGTCACTGCTCTATATCCCACCCTTCCCAGGTCAGATTCCTCCTTGGACAAACTAAGGGGGTAATTATTGATTGAACAGTATACTGTACATTAATGCGTTGGATGGATCGGAGAGGGGAGAATCACCGCAGATCACTGGCAGAGAGCTTTCACATAGCGGGCCAGCCAGGCGGCCATCTTAAGAAAGGCGAGGACAGGAAGAGGTGGAGGGAAGGTGGGAGCAGAGGCTGATGCTGCATTTTGCAACTATCACACTGTTGATGGTAATATGATATCTTTAACACTGTACACCTACCACCATTATAGAAAATGTGTAAACTGCAAATATGACATTTTAATGAAAGTGGTAAATGCTTCAGAGTGGCTGCGGATCTGACTGAAACAAAACACAGGTATGCTACAGTTTAACACCATCTGCTCACTATACATAATTCAAAACAACATTGTACATAACTAAAAAGACCTAAATGCGTATTCCTATGAAGCTGAGATCAAATGGTTAGCATGAAGACGCTGCATGGATGTTTCACCGGTGAAACTTGGAGGAATTATCATTCACGATTGGCAGTGAGAAATGTGAATGGAGGGTGACCACAAAAATATGTGTGTAAAATAAAGGTAAATAAATACATGCGCAGGACATGCTATGGGTCTTCCAGGGGTGGGGGGGGGGGGGGGATAACCATAACCAAAAAAGACAACTATTACCTTGCGAATGCTGATGGCTTGATGGTAGAACGCACTTAAAATGGAGTAATGGCGATGGATCACTTATATAACTCTCTGCACACACCCTAAATGAAAGACACAACCACTGGCATGAAGTGAGTACCCTACAGTGCAGTGAACTCAACTATGAGACATTTAGTGGCCTGAAGCCGTGTTATGCAAACACACAGTCATATGTGAGAGCATCGAAGCTTTCCTGTTGCTTTTCACTGTTGTTTATGATATCGCTCACAGTTGCAAGACCAATGGGTATTACCATAACAAAGCTATGAGGCATGGCAGCAGTGCACTCTGTTGCCACTAGAAGAATGGGAATACAGCACGGTGCTATTTCAGGCCCGTGGAGAGGTTGTTATCATACATTACTCTGGGGCTTTCACACACAGAGACCTGAACATGCACAGCAACTCAAACACACAGATACGGGAGGCAAGCACTCACACACACTCATGGACACACACGCACACATACACGGACACACACGCACACACACACACACACACACTCATGGACACACACGCACACATAAAGGTAATTGACTAAATAAAGGAAACACCAACATAGAGTATCTTAGGGCGTTGGAACACCAGGAGCCAGAACAGCTTCAATGCACCTTAGAATAGATTCTACAAGTGTCTGGAACTCTATTGTAGGGATGCAACGCCATTCTTCCACAATAAATTCCATCATTTGATGTTTAGTTAGATGGTGGTGGAAAACACTGTCTCGGGCGCTGCTGCTGAATCTCCCATAAGTGTTCAATTGGGTTGAGATCTGGTGACTGAGACAGCCATGACATATGGTTTTCACAACAAGCTCACACAGTCTCACATCAGAATTAGATGTTCATCCGTGTATCTCAAACGTCAAATTTCTAAGTTGCTCCAAACGTCAAATCTCGAAGTGTATGGTTGCTGTATGGTTCCAAGGTTAAGTTTATGCATTAACGCTGAATTCCTAAGGTTAAGCATTAACTATGAATGTGTCAAGTAAGGGTTAAGGTTTGGGATATGTTTGAAACCAAAAACATACAAATGGATTGCGACTTCTGGAACCAGGGGGAGATGCTTATGCCCAAGCAAAACTAAAGCCTACTTGAAGGTAAAAGTGATCACTGTTGCCCATAGGGATCTGTTTCCACATCATCTCCTGACGTCCCCCAGACATGGATGGACATCGAACACTGACTTGTATCACGGGTGACCTGCCTGGGTTTACATTGTTTTCATGCTCATCAAACCATTCAGTGACCACTCGTGCCCTGTGGATTGGGGAATTGTCTTCCTATGGGGGGCATAGCCATGGTAGCCCAAAAAATGTTCCAAAATAATGACCTGCCCAAAATGTTGATTCATAAGCCATGATACATACATTTGATACATAACACAGTGTGATGTTAGGTGCTTAATTTGCTCAGGAACCACACCTGTGTGGAAGCACCTGCCTTCAATATACTTTGTATCCTTATTTACTCGTTTCCATTATTTTACCTGTTCATACATTAACACGCCCGCACGCCCGCACACACACACACACACACACGCACGCACGCACGCACGCACGCACACACACACACACACACACACACACAAGCAGTCTTCCACACTCACATGTAAATAGAGATCTCCAAACACTAACAAAGACACAAATAATTAATGTCACACAAAGAGCAGATCGGTTTTTTATCACTTTGTAGCAATTTCCACAAGTACTGCATGTGCTACATTTCCACAAGTACTGCATGTGCTACATTTCCACAAGTACTGCATGTGCTACATTTCCACAAGTACTGCATGTGCTACATTTCCACAAGTACTGCATGTGCTACATTTCCACAAGTACTGCATGTGCTACATTTCCACAAGTACTGCATGTGCTACATTTCCACAAGTACTGCATGTGCTACATTTCCACAAGTACTGCATGTGCTACATTTTCACAAGTACTGCATGTGCTACATTTCCACAAGTACTGCATGTGCTACATTTCCACAAGTACTGCATGTGCTACATTTCCACAAGTACTGCATGTGCTACATTTCACAAGTACAAGTACTGCATGTGCTACATTTCCACAAGTATTGCATGTGCTACATTTCCACAAGTACTGCATGTGCTACATTTCCACAAGTACTGCATGTGCTACATTTCCACAAGTACTGCATGTGCTACATTTCCACAAGTACTGCATGTGCTACATTTCCACAAGTACTGCATGTGCTACATTTCCACAAGTACTGCATGTGCTACATTTCCACAAGTACTGCATGTGCTACATTTCCACAAGTACTGCATGTGCTACATTTTCACAAGTACTGCATGTGCTACATTTCCACAAGTACTGCATGTGCTACATTTCCACAAGTACTGCATGTGCTACATTTCCACAAGTACTGCATGTGCTACATTTCCACAAGTACTGCATGTGCTACATTTCCACAAGTACTGCATGTGCTACATTTCCACAAGTATTGCATGTGCTACATTTCCACAAGTACTGCATGTGCTACATTTCCACAAGTACTGCATGTGCTACATTTCCACAAGTACTGCATGTGCTACATTTCCACAAGTACTGCATGTGCTACATTTCCACAAGTACTGCATGTGCTACATTTCCACAAGTACTGCATGTGCTACATTTCCACAAGTACTGCATGTGCTACATTTCCACAAGTACTGCATGTGCTACATTTCCACAAGTACTGCATGTGCTACATTTCCACAAGTACTGCATGTGCTATATTTCCACAAGTACTGCATGTGCTACATTTCCACAAGTACTGCATGTGCTACATTTTCACAACTCTTAGCACAAATATCAAAACAGATCCCCAGAATGTTTTTTAAAATTTGTTTTTTATTTCACCTTTATTTAACCAAATAGGCCAGTTGAGAACAAGTTCTCATTTATAACTGCTACCTGGCCAAGATAATGCAAAGCAGTGCGACACAAACAACAACACAGTTGAGTTACACATGGAATAAACAAACGTACAGTCAATAACACAATAGAAAAAAATCTGTATACAGTGTGTGCAAATGAGGTAAGATTAGGGAGGTAAGGCAATAAATAGGCTGTAGTGGTAATTACAATTTAGCATTTAATAAAACATTTTTTTTTTTAAATAACAATATGGGGATGTAGTAGTTGGATGGGCTATTTACAGATGGGCTATGTACAGGTGCAATGATCTGTGAGCTGCTCTGACAGCTGATGCTTAGTTAGTGAGGGAGATATGAGTCTCCAGCTTCAGTGATTTTTGCTGCTATGGTGACCAGTGAGCTGAGATAAGGCAGGGCTTTACCTAGCAAAGACTTATAGATGACCTGGAGCCAGTGGGTTTGGCGACGAATATGAAGTGAGAGCCAGCCAACGAGAGCATACAAGTCGCAGTGGTGGGTAGTATATGGGGCTTTGGTGACAAAACGGATGGCACTGTGATAGACTGCATCCAATTTTCTGAGTAGAGTAAATGACATCGCCGAAGTCAAGGATCAGTAGGATAGTCTGTTTTACGAGGGTATGTTTGGAAGCATGAGTGAAGGATGCTTTGTTTCAAAATAGGAAGGATTCGATTCTGGATTGGAGATGCTTAATGTAAGTCTGGAAGGAGATTTTACAGTCTATCCAGACACCTAGGTATTTGTAGTTGTCCACATATTCTAAGTCAGAACCGTCCAGAGTAGTGATGCTGGATGGGCGGGCAGGTGTGGGCAGCAATAGGTTGAAGAGCATGCAAAGCGGTGTGGTGACAGTGTTTCCTAGCCTCAGTTCAGTGGCCAGCTGGGAGGAGGTGCTCTTATTCTTAGTTTCACAACTCTAATCACAAATATCAAAACAGATCATCAGAATGTTTCACAACTCTAATCACAAATATCAAAACAGATCATCAGAATGTTTCACAACTCTAATCACAAATATCAAAACAGATCATCAGAATGTTTCCAACTCTAATCACAAATATCAAAACAGATCATCAGAATGTTTCACAACTCTAATCACAAATATCAAAACAGATCATCAGAATGTTTCACAACTCTAAGCACAAATATCAAAGTTGACTGATTACAACAATCAGTTGACTGATTACAACAAACTAATTCACAAAGTCACTTGTTCACTGTACCAAATGACTCCTCACAGGGCACATACGTCAGTTCATTCTTTGGGGAATGGCCTCTACAAGGTGTTGAAAGCGCTCCACAGGGATGCTGGCCCATGTTGACTACAATGCGTTCCACAGTTGTGTCACGTTGGCTGGATGTCCTTTGGGTGGTGGACCATTCTTGATACACACGGAAAACTGATGAGCTTCAAAAACCCAGCAGCGCTGCAGTTGTTGATACACTCAAACCGGAGAGCCTTGCACCTACTAGCATACCCGTTCAAAGCCCTTAAATCTTTTGTCTTTCCCATGTCGTCTGAGATCCCCAAAGACTGGAAAGCTGCCGCGGTCATTCCCCTCTTCAAAGGGGGAGACACTAGACCCAAACTGCTACAGACCTATATCTACCCCTGCCTTTCTAAGGTCTTCGAAAGCCAAGTTAGCAAACAGATCACCGACCATTTCGAATCCCACCTTACCTTCTCCACTATGCAATCTGGTTTCCGAGCTGGTCATGGGTGCACCTCAGCCACTCTCAAGGTCTTAAACGATATCATAACCGCCATCGATAAGAGACAATACTGTGCAGCTGTATTCATCAACCTGGCCAAGGCTTTCAACTCTGTCGATCACCACAGTCTTATAGGCAGACTCAACAGCCTTGGTTTCTAAAATGACTGCCTCGCCTGGTTCACCAACTATTTCTCAGACAGAGTGCAGTGTATCAAATCGGAGGGCCTGTTGTCCGGATCTCTGGCAATCTCTATGGGGGTGCCACAGGGTTCAATTCTCGGGCCGACTCTTTTCTCTGTATACATCAATGATGTTGCTCTTGCTGCTGGTGATTCTCTGATACATCTTTGCAGATGACACCATTCTGTATACAGTGGGGCAAAAAAGTATTTAGTCTGCCACCAATTGTGCAAGTTCTCCCACTTAAAAATATGAGAGAGGCCAGAAATCCAAAAATCACATTACAAAATAGCCTCCAACACTCTACTCAGCAAATTGTATGCAGTCTATCACAGTGCCATCCGTTTTGTCACCAAAGCCCCATATACTTCCCACCACTGCGACCTGTATGTTCTCGTTGGCTGGCCCTCGCTTCATATTCGTCGGCAAACCCATTGGCTCCAGGTCATCTATAAGTATTTGCTAGGTAAAGCCCTGCCTTATCTCAGCTCACTGGTCACCATAGCAGCAGCAACCAGCAGCAGCAGCTCCAGCAAACATATTTCACTGGTCACCCCCGAAGCCAATTCCTCCTTCGGCCGCCTTTCCTTCCAGTTCTCTGCTGCCAATGACTGGAAAGAACTGCAAAAATCACTGAAGCTGGAGACTCTTATCTCCATCACTAGCTTTAAGCATCAGCTGTCAAAGCAGCTCACAGATCACTCCGCCTGTACACAGCCTATCCAACTACCTCATCCTCAAACTGTTATTTTTTTAATTGTATCTTGCTCCTTTGCACCCCAGTATCTCTACTTGCACACTCATCTTCTGCACATCTATCACGTCAGTGTTTAATTGCTATATTGTAATTATTTCGCCACTATGGCCTATTTATTTCCTTACCTCCCTTATCCTACCTCATTTGCACATACTGTATATATACTTTTTTCTATTGTATTATTGACTGTATTTTTGTTTATTCCATGTGTAACTCTGTGTTGTTGTTTGTGTCGCACTGCTTTGCTTTATCTTGGCCAGGTTGTAGTTGTAAATGAGAACTTGTTCTCAACTAGCCTACCTGGTTAAATAAAGGTGAAATATAAATTGAAATCAAATCAAATTCACCCTCTGAATGGCACACATACACAATCCATCTACACTGATCGAAGTGGATTTAAAAGGTGACATCAATAAGGGATCACAGCTTTCACCTGGATTCACCTGGTCAGTCTGTGTCATGGAAAGAGCAGGTGTTCCTAATGATTTGTCCACTCCGTGTATCCCACTTACTATCTGAATGTCATTGATGCATTGTAAGCTGATGAATTTCAAGCAGAGAGAGACAGGTGATACTGTATCAGTTGACAAGTCACGTAAGAAAAGGCACAGTGTTGCATGGGGCAGACAAATTGCGTTAAAGTCAGAAACGGCATGGAAAATGAAACTGACTATTTACTATTCTTTCTATTCAGCACTTAAAATGTCTAGTATTTTTTGCTATTGAATAAATGGTAGTTAAAATGACTAAAGGGCCTATCTTGTGTATTGGGGACTAAACGGTAATGGTATTTCATGGAAAACGTTGATTGTGCATGAATGACTCAGGGGTGAAAGATGTATGAAGCCCCAATGAGTGCACAAACAAATGTTCTGAACATTAGGTGTGTGGGGGGCATTACAAGTGTTATCAGTTTCGAGTTTTGTACTTAATGTTTAGAAATTATATCATTTGCGTCTGAAGAATTTGCCAAAGTCATCGAAAGAAAACTACAAGATGCCAGAGCAAATTACATGTCTGATACTACATACACCAATGGCCATAGGAAATAACAAGGATAACGTAGTGTTTTATAATGTGAACCCTCTCTGGCATGTCCTTAACTGTGTCCATAAAGCAGAATCTCTTCACTATTCAGCAACATCTTGAAAACACCATTATAACGTAGCAGACATTTCAGGCTTTGTAGAAAAGTGGTGATTCTCCAAACAGGGATTATCTGGGGTTACAACAAAATATTTGTGTTGTATGAAATGCATTATGGGTTATATTCTCAACACGGCGGCTGCTATGATCCTTTACGTTCAACTCTTCACTATCCAGAAGCACAGAAGAATTGACAGAAACCAGCCGTTTTCATTAATCAGGCGGCTCGTGTGGTCTACATTTTCATGGCCACCCAATGGACATTGAAAAGAACAATATTGTGATCATTGTATTTTTTTTGTTGCCTGTGGCAAGGTTACATAGATTAGAAAACTGGCAAGGTTACATAGATCACAACACAGGTTAGATTGGTCTTAATCTGAAATGTATTAATCATCTCTGGAGTGGGGGTGGAAAGGTCGAAGGGTCTTTAACATAACTGAATTTTAACCGGAGGTGTCATTACAGTGCACATTACCCACACACACACACACACACACACACACACACACACACACACACACACACACACACACACACACACACACACACACACACACACACACACACACACACACACACACACACACACACACACACACACACACACACTTAGACAGAAATAAGTGGCTCTAATTACCTCCCCAAAGGCAGTTCTAAAAGGTGAAGTAAGAATAGTGTATGTGAGCTGTGGGTTTTCTCTTTGTAGTCTACTGCATCATGTGGTCCCTCCAGTATGGACAGAGTAATAACCCACTCCACATGATATAACCACTATCCAACTAGCCACCACCCAGGATGGGAACAGCTGTGTGGATTTGGGGAAGGCTGACTGTACACTATATAATCCAGTAGTGTGAGTGGAGACTCCTGCTCACCACTGTTGATTTAGCTCTGTTGTCTCTCTGTGACTAGGGCATACCCACTACAACCAGTGATAATCTAATATGGCGTTCCTTTTCATTCTGACATGGTCTGACCCAAACGGACACATTGGATAGAATCTAATTCTCTAATCATTCATTCCAAAAAATGTACAAATAATTCCAACATGAACATCCCCACATTCCGTTAGTTATGAATAAAGCAAAAAATGTAACCCCCATAATGTTTACCCCAAAACACTACAGACAGGCTCAAAAGCATATCTTGTGTTTACCTGTGACCACCATTCCACCAACCAATCAGTGACTTGGCAGAGAGGAATGGGAGGAGATGGAGGAGGAAGAAGAGAGTGATGACTCACCCGGTCTCTTTTCGTTTCGACCTTTTCGACCCCCACATAGCCGTACTTTAGAGATAAGGACTAAGATCTGTTTCTGGCACAGAGACTTGTTGCTCTTAGGACAGGGCTTCCTTTTGTTGGCTACAGGTCGGTTTTGTCCGTCGTCCTTGACCGCCCGTTTCTGTCTGATGAGAGAGCTGGCGAGAGCTGCCATCTTCCCCCCCTCTCACCTTTGGGAGGGGGGTGTCTTCCTACCTAACAACCCCTCTCCTGGTGGGGCTGTCTCTGTCCTCAAGCAGCAGAGAGAGATGGGAAGGTCCAGGGAGAGCCCCAGAGGGGGGAGAGGGGTTCTACGCGGTGTTACAGATATGGGGGTTAGGTTCAGAGCCCCCTGAAAAAGGAAGGAGCTGGAGAAGGTGAAAGTTCAAGTGCAGTCAAACATCCAATGTTGACCCTCCAGTGTGATGATAAATAAATACACCAACACTAAAATAAACACCCAAAACAAAGACCAGTAAGGTCACATCATCAGTCAAAATAAAGAAGGGTGATTGAGGTTAGAATGTCTGTTCGATAAAAAAAACATGTAAAGACATCTCCATTTCTTACATTTTTAACCCCACCCATCTTGTCCCTCGCGACCAAATTACCAGACAACGAAGTTCAAAATATTGCAAAATCACTAGCCTATCCTATAAGTAAACAATCCCCCAAAAAGAGACAGAGCTCTTTTCTCTGTCATATAAAAATTACACTTCTTCCAGTGAAGAGTGAAATCATTTTGAAGCTCAAACAGCATAAAAATATACAGGCAGTCACCATGTAGTTTCTGGATGCCCAACTTTGCCTGCCGTGGAAAAGCGTCAGGAATAATGAGCGGAGAAACAGCGCGGTAATCCAGCAGACTTAGATCCAGTGGCAGCATACAGGCGGGACGGTGATGGACTCACAAGAATGAAGCCGGGAACGGAACAGAGGGATGGACAGAGAGAGATTTCTCTTCCGCCTCTTCTGGCATACTCTCTCTCCACACAGCCCTCACCTAACCCCCCTCCACCCAAAGCAGCAAGTTAGTGTGTGTGTGTGTGTGTGTGTGTGTGTGTGTGTGTGTGTGTGTGTGTGTGTGTGTGTGTGTGTGTGTGTGTGTGTGTGTGTGTGTGTGTGTGTGTGTGTGTGTGTGTGTGTGTGTGTGTGTGTGTGTGTGTGTGTGTGTGTGTGTGTGTGTGTGTGTGTGTGAATTTCAGCAGCCACCATCAGTAGAGGTGACATTCATGAGAGAGAGAGAGAGAGAGAGAGAGAGAGAGAGAGAGAGAGAGAGAGAGAGAGAGAGAGAGAGAGAGAGGAGAGAGAGGGGGAGAGAGAGATAGTGGAAAAGAGAGAGAGAGGGGGAGGGAGAAAGCAGCTGTGATGGGAGAGAATGAGATCGACTGGGAATGAGAAGAAGAAGAGAGAAAGAGAGAAGCAGAGAGAGGCTGAGGAGAGAGAAACCATGCAGCCACCTCTCTCCTCAGAGTTAACGCTCTTAGAAGAGATACAATTTCTCTGTCGCGCTGCCTCCCCATCCATCTGACTGTCCGTCAGAGGTGGAGAGCGAGAAAGAGAGAGAATGTGTGTGTGCGTGCGCGCGCGTGTGTGGAAGAGAACAAGTGCTTAAGGTGCATGCATAAACACACAACACTTTTGGATACATCTCTGCATACGGCATGTGTTTCTGTTTGGTGTGTATGCTCTCTGTCATTCACCATCTTCGTTACACTAGTACTCTCTCTGGAGACTCTGCTGCATGTCTCCCTCCCTTTTCCCTCCTCTATTTCCTTCTCTCTCCTCAAACTCATCATATGAAATGGAGGGTAGAAAAAGCAGGTTTGCTTGCAGACGGTCATTGAGTGACTGTCAAGGAAGGCTGCTGGCTTACGCTAACCGTGACAGATACACGACCAGGGACAGATTGAGTTAGACAGCCTCCCCCCTTCCCTCCCGCCACAACACCCACCACAGAACACCACCGGCCCTGGCACTCCAAGCCCAGTCTATCGCATACACTCACCCAGTCTCATATGCACACACACACACACACACACACACACACACACACACACACACACACACACACACACACACACACACACACACACACACACACACACACACACACACACACACACACACACACACACACACACACACACACACACACACACACACACACACACACCACACACACACACACCACACACACATTGACACTCACACTCACACACAGAAAAACATAGAGTGCATTTGGAAAGTATTCAGCCATTCTTGACATTTTCCACATTTTGTTAATGTTTCAGCCTTACTCTAAAATTGATTGAATTGTTATTTTCCCAATCTACAGACAATACCCCTTAATATTAAAGCAAAAACAGGTTTTTAGAAATGCTTATAAAAAATGTATAAACTGAAATATCACATTTACATAAGTATTCAGACCCTTTACTCAGTACTTTGTTGAAGCACCTTTGGCAGCGATTACAGCCTAGAGTCTTATTGGGTATGATGCTACAAGCTTGGCACACCTGTATTTGGGCAGTTTCTCCCATTCTTCTCTGCAGATCCTGTCAAGCTCTCTGGAGAGCGTTGCTGCACAGCTATTTTCAGGTCTCTCCAGGGATGTTCGATCAGGTTCAAGCCCGGGCTCTGGCTGGGCCACTCAAGGATATTCAGAAACTTGTCTAGGCTGTGTGCTTAGGGTCTTTGTCCTGTTGGAAGGTGAACCTTCGCCCCTGTCTGAGGTACTCAGCTCACTGGAGCAGGTTTTCATCAAGGATCTCTCTGTACATTGCTCCGTTCATCTTTGCCCTGATCCAGACTAGTCTCCCAGTCCCTGCCACTGAAAAACATCCCCACAGCATGATGCTGCCACCACCATGCTTCACTGTAGGAATGGTGCCAAGTTTCCTCCAGATGTGATGCTTGGAATTCAGGCCAAAGAGTTCAATCTTGGTTTCATCAGACCAGATAATCTTGTTTCTCATGGTCTGTGAGTCCAACTCCAAGTGGGCTGTCATGTGTCTTTTACTGAGGAGTGGCATCCATCTGGCAACTCTACCATAAAGGCCTAATTGGTGGAGTGCTGCAGAGATGGTTGTCCTTCTGGAAGGTTCACCGATCTCCACAGATGTACTCTGGAGCTCTATCACAGTAACCATCGGGTTCTTGGTCAAGGTCCTTCTCCCCCAATTGCTCAGTTTGGCCGGGTGGCCAGCTCTAGGAAGAGTCTTGGTGGTTGCAGAATTATGAAATCCATTGTGTTCTTGGGGACCTTCAATGCTGCAAACATTTTTTCGGACCCTTCCCCAGATCTATGCCTCGCCACAATTCTGTCTCGGAACTCTACAGATAATTCCTTCGACCTCATGGCTTGGTTTTTGCTCTGACCTGCACTGTCAACTATGGGACCTTATGTAGACAGGTGTGTGCCTTTCCAAATCATGTCCTATCAATTGAATTGACCACAGGTGGACTCCAATCAATTTGTAGAAACATCTCAAGGATGGTCAATGGAAACAGGATGCACCTGAGCTCAATTTCGAGTCTCAAAGCAAAGGGTTTAAATACTTTATTTAAAAAGAAAATGTTTTATACATTTGCAACAATTAAAAAAAAAACATTTTGCTTTGTTATTATAGGGTATTGTGTGTAGATTGATAAGACAAATGATTTAATACATTTTAGAATAAGGCTGTAGCGTAAGAAAATGTGGAAAAAGGGAAGGGGTCTGAATACTTTCCAAATGCACTCTATGCTCAGTTCCTGGGTAAACCCTTCCTGGAGAAATTGCTTGGTTGGTCATTAACATTGAACATATAAATGCAGTATTACAGTTAAGAGGCTCATGACGGGCCGGCTCTCACCTGTCATGTTACCCTATTTATCATCGTTGTTTACCTTGCATGGTTAGCAAAACTGTTATTGAGCATAAAATCAGCCACAGTAATTAAATCGTCCCGTCCCTCACACCCCAATAAAGCCTATCAATCACTTCCACTTTATTTGGCACGGCACCTCTTTTACAAGGCAATCACCATGGAAACCAGCAGTGGAAGCAAGTTGAAAATGCAAGGTCGATTCACATTACGCCTCCTCGATTGGGAGCAAGGTCAACACTGATTGACAGGTGACAGTAGACGTCCGGTCTCCACAGGGAGGAGGAGGGAGACGGAGGAGGAGGGCGGAGGGAGCGGGGGTGGCGTGGGTTAATACAGTTAACATTGACAAGGAAACAGGAAATATGTTTTCCTTCCATCTGATCCTCCCTCTGTCTGTCTGTTTGCATGCACCACAATATACAGAGCACACACAGACAGACACATGGACAGATGGACACACAGACAGACACACACACGGACAGATGGACACACAGACACACGGACAGACACGCAGACAGATGGACACACAGACACACGGACAGATGGACACACAGGCAGACACACGGACAGACACGCAGACAGATGGACACACAGACACACGGACAGATGGACACACAGACAGACACACGGACAGATGGACACACAGGCAGAACTCATGCCATAAGGTGAGCAGAGTGGAGAGAGACCAGAGTCAATCTCCTAATGGAGAAGACATTACACACATTGCCAAGACTTTTACAACTCCTTCATCTCTCTATATCAGAAGTCTAGTAATAGTGAGTGTTTAGGTGATGTAAGGTTGGGGTCAAGGTTAGCAAATGTTGAGAGCTTTCATTCATTTCTGATTAACATTATCAATGTGATTTAAACAAATATGCAATATTTGTTTGTTGTATTCAAAAACACTTGTCCCTTGTGATGTAATGAGATATACAGGGGAAGAGACGGAGAGAAAGGTGGATGAATATTTATGTTTTTAGATTACTTTGTGTTTTTAATGTAGTTGCAGGGACTTTGAGTTTCTCAGTCTGTCACTGTGGCTCTCATCATAGAGGACGGCTTAAGTGCGACCTTGATCTGCTTTTCCAAAGCTACTGCATTCCACAGAGGACCCCCAGACTTGCCTGACAAATGTGGGCATCCCTCCCCTGAGTTCCCCTTCATTGTGGGGGTGGGGGGAGGGCACAAACACAGGCGCACGCACACACACACACAAGCACACGCACACGCACACACACACACAGGCACGTCCAAGCAGTTGGCCCAGTTCTGTCTCTCTGTCACCCCCTCTCTTTATCTCTCTCCCTCTACCTCTCTCCCTCTCTTTCTATCACTGCTCCACACAGATGACAGGAGGTATCCTCCAGTAATCCCCCCACCATTATGTAACCATGTGGAATACCAGACTCTCTTTTTGGTTGCAGAGATGATATTTCTAATGTCCATGACCTCCCGGTCAGCTCCTCATTAGCAGTGAGCTGCAGATATCATTTCCATTCTCTGGTATTTACTCAGACCGCCTGGTAATTATGTTTGAGGCCTGAGTGCCGCTCTGCATTATGTGTGTTTGTGCGTGCGTGTGTGTGTGTGTGTGTATTGGTTTGTATTGGTGTGTGTGCAGGCATGCATGCATTAAAGTAGAGGGGTCTGAGTTAGTGAGGCTTGCAGCAGAGCAAGCAGCTGAGGGGATGTGGGGACATAGTTTGTGTGTGTATCCATTCATCTGTATGTAACGTTAGTGCCCAGTAACCAGATGTTTAGAATATTAAGTCATGTCCATCAGAGTAATCATCAGGTTGTGGTTATTGAGCTTATAACATCAATGTCACATTTTCAAACAGACCAAACGGCAGTCACTCAGATCCATAAACATTTCCATTACTGTTGTATCAAACATTAGGTAAAGATCCATGTCATATAGCAGGGAATGTTGCATTGGAATTGTCATCTGGTTCAGCTACCCCATTCTGTTAACGTCAGGGGACTTGTATCGAAAGCCATTTAGACTTCAAGGAAATTTGAGACAACGATGTTTTGACTTCACACCTGCAATCTAAGCACAATCCTCGCTTTAGATGGTCTCCTCAATTTCCTTCCCTCATTTCCCCAGGAAAGAATGTAAAAACAAATATAACAGCTATATTAATATGACCCTTAATCTGATGGATTAGGAGAGGAGTTAGGATAGTATTGGACACACAAAATTGTGTGATTTCAAAGTTAATCTACCGAGAACAGCTTCTCATCCTCCCAAAACATCTGAGTACATTTTTTACATTTAACTAGGCAAGTCAGTTAGGAACAAATTCTAATTTACAATGACGGCCTAGGAACAGTGGGTTAACTGCCTTGTTCAGGGGCAGAGAGATGTTGACCTTATCAGCTCGGGGATTCGATCTAGCAACCTTTCGGTTACTCGCCCAACGCTCTAACCACTAGGCAACCTGCCGCCCCACAAATACAGACAGAGACAGGAACGAAAAGGGGCGCTGAGGACAGAGGCGTGTGTGTGTGTGTGTGTGTGTGTGTGTGTGTGGGTGGGTGTGTTTATGCATGTGTCGGTTTGTGAGAGTGCGCGTGCGTGCGCCCGTGCAGGAGAGGACAGAAATGAAGAGGTGGCGAGAAGTAGATGTAACTCAGATATCCCAGGAGTCTCGGGGCCATAAAGATCACAGTAATATATCTGAAAGACGTGCAGAGATAGGGACATACCACTGTACAGCAGAGCGCCTGACTACATTTACTGGCCTGAGTGGAATAGAGTGGAAAGAAAAAGCGGCTATAAAACAGAAAGGTGGAGAGAGGTTTGTGGGCTCTATATTGAATGACGTTATTTCATGTGAATTTAATAACTTGTTTTGTGAATGTGGTTTCCTCTCTGTCAACGACAATTGAGAAAACTGATGGAAATCCTTTTGGATTACGGTAAGGGACATTTCCCTTCTCTACTTCAGTTTGATCCTCCTGGTGTAATGGAGGTGATGGAGGTCATTGGTAATTGGTAACTTAAAGATATTAGCAGCAGGCTATGATGAGATTGGTGCCTATTTGATTTCAGTGTCTCAAAACCTTTACGCACAGCTGCACTTTATATAGCAGGTCGGCTGGCCTTCTCTAGTCAATCATAGGCTCAGTCACTGGTATACTTTTACAAAGCCATTTTGGGTTTACTACCATTTTGTTTGTGCATTTTTATTGTTCAGAAATGTGGTGGGTCGTCTCTTCGGACATTATCCTGCTACCTGTTTCAAATGTCCAAACTGGGGAAAAAGGGCTTTTATGTACTCTGCGCAATCGCCCTGGAAAGTCTTTACAAAATACTTTTCAACTCGAAGAACTTGTCTCGATTGGTGTTTTTAAATCATTGATGAAGGATTTTGAGGCTGATTCCCTGACCTGTCAATGTTTTTAATTGACAGTTTTATGATTTGTTTTATACTATTGTGAATTCTATGTTTTTTTACTAGATTACCTGTAGATTTTAATGTGGTCTGTCTGTAATTGTGTAATGACTTGGTGCTGCCTATCTTGGCCAGGACGTTATTGAAAACGAGATTTTAAATCTCAATGAGCCCTTCCTGGTTAAATAAAGGTTAAATATATGGTTTCATTAAAAGCAATACTCTGGAATTCTTATCTTCACATTGCTGAAACAATCCTCATCCCTCAATAACTTCAAGTGAAGACTGGGGGTCGGACTGATTAACCAAACTACTCAGTAATCTCCTCCATGTAGACCAACTCTCACACACTCACATGCACACTCACTCATTTAAACAAAACAAATACTTTTTTTTGATTAGTGAGCAATTAATTTATGCAGTTGAAGTCGGAAATGTATATACACCTTAGCCAAATACATTTCAACTCAGTTTTTCACAATTCCTGACATTTAATCCTAGTAACAATTCCATGTTTTATGTCAGTTAGGATCACCACTTTATTTTAACAATGTGAAATGTCAGAAAAATTGTAGAGAGAATTATGTATTTAAGCTTTTATTTCTTTCATCACATTCCCAGTGGGTCAGACGTTTACATACACTCAATTCGTATTTGGTAGCATTGCCATTTAAATTGTTTAACTTTGGTCAAACATTTTGGGTAGCCTTCCATAAGCTTCCCACAAATAAGTTGGGTGAATTTTGGCCCATTCCTCCTGATAGAACTGGTGTAACTGAGTCGGGTTTGCAGGACTCCTTGCTCGCACACGCTATTTCAGTTCTGCCCACATATTTTCTATGGGATTGAGGTCAGGGCTTTGTGATGACCACTCCAATACCTTGACTATGTTGTCTTTAAGCCATTTTGCCACAACTTTGGAAGTATGCTTGGGGTCATTGTTCATTTGGGAGACCCATTTGCGACCAAGCTTTAACTTCCTGACTGATGTCTTGAGATGTTGCTTCAATATATCCACATAATATTCCTCCCTCATGATGCCATCTACCAGTCCCTCCTGCAACAAAGCACCCCCACAACATGATTATGCCACCCCTGTGCTTCACAGTTGGGATGGTGTTCTTTGGCTTGCAAGCCTCCCCCTTTTTCCTCCAAACATAACGATGGTCATTATGGCCAAACTGTTCTACTTTTGTTTCATCAGAACAGAGGACATTTCTCCAAAAAGTACGATCTTTGTCCCCATGTGCAGTTGCAAACCTGTAGTCTGGCTTTTTCATGGCAGTTTTGGAGCAGTTGCTTCTTCCTTGCTGAGCGGCCTTTCAGGTCATGTCAATATAGGACTCGTTTTACTGTGGATATAGATACTTTTGTACCTGTTTCCTCTACCATCTTCACAAGATCCTTTGCTATTGTTCTGGGATTGATTTGCACTTTTCACACCAAAGTACGTTCATCTCTAGGAGACAGAACGCGTCTCTTCCTGAGCGGAATGACAGACTCAAATGATGTCAATTAGCCTATCAGAAGCTTCTAAAGCCATTACATCATTTTCTGGAATTTTCCAAGCTGTTTAACGGCACAATCAACGTGGTGTATGTAAACTTCTGACCCACTGGAATTGTGATACAGTGAACTAATCTGTCTGTAAACAATTGTTGGGAAAATAATCTTGTGTCATGCACAAAGTAGATGTCCTAACCGACTTGCCAAAACTATAGTTTGTTAACAAGAAATTGATGGAGTGGTTGAAAAACGAGTTTTAATGACTCCATCCTAAATGTTTGTAAACTTCCGACTTCAACTGTACAATAATAATTTGTAACTTTTGTTATCTGTTGGAACAAACCTTTTTATTTTTGTACTTACAGTGGGGCAAAAAAGTATTTAGTCAGCCACCAATTGTGCAAGTTCTCCCACTTAAAAAGATGAGAGAGGCCTGTAATTTTCATCATAGGTACACTTCAACTATGACAGACAAAATGAGAAAAAAAATCCATAAAATCACATTGTAGCATTTTTTATGAATTTATTTGCAAATTATGGTGGAAAATAAGTATTTGGTCAATAACAAAAGTTTATCTCAATACTTTGTTATATACCCTTTGTTGGCAATGACAGAGGTCAAACGTTTTCTGTAAGTCTTCACAAGGTTTTCACACACTGTTGCTGGTATTTTGGCCCATTCCTCCATGCAGATCTCCTCTAGAGCAGTGATGTTTTGGGGCTGTTGCTGGGCAACACGGACTTTCAACTCCCTCCAAAGATTTTTTTTTATCATTTTGTCTGTCATAGTTGAAGTGTACCTATGATGAAAATTACAGGCCTCTCTCATCTTTTTTAAGTGGGAGAACTTGCACAATTGGTGGCTGACTAAATACTTTTTTTGCCCCACTGTATGTGTATATCATTTTTTGTGGTGTGCTTTTCATATAAGCCCTTGTGCTTCCAACCAAACCTGCACACCGTTTTGTTACTTCTTATTCATTTTCATCTCTATTGTTTATCAATTGTTTCCTTTGGTGCAAATAAATTAAACGAAAATTAAACTAAACTAAAAGCGTTGAATGATTTGAATAAAGAAGGCAATAAAATGTCTGCATGGCCAGTAAGCAGATATCAATGACGTCAATTACTGGAGGCGGCACAACCATCCAGTATTAATCAGTGGTTGACCAAACTGTGTGAACTCATCACCGCTGCGGCCACAGCTGACACTTCAGGGCATTCTGATGACGGCTCTGAACTAGTCATGCTCGTCAAAACGTTACCATGTGATGATCCATTTGGCTGTTTCTGCATAGCTCACGACTGTAATAGCCCCACTTAGCTAATGCATCAGTGCTATTTGGGAGCTAACTGTGGCGGCTGGTTGATGGTCTGATGTACTGTAAATAACCAGCATGGTAGATTACAGCACCATGGACAACGATAACATGGCAGTGATACCATGGACAGATCCTGAGCTCTGACATTCAGCACCGCTGAGTTGTGGACAGCGGCCGCTTCAGGGACTATTGGTATGTCTTTGAAAGGTTATACCTACTAGTCTATTGATCATCACCAAAAGGTTCTCAGCTCTGTCCAGGATATGGTTTGCAGAGTGTCCATCCTGCTTGTCCCTCTTTACCCACCGTAGCAGCAACATAGCCAGAAACACTTCGTCAGAATAGTCTAAATGAATCTAAGATAAATCCAAAAATCGTTTTTGCTGAGGAGGTCTTATAGTAATGCAATTTTACATCCAGCTAAGATGTTTGGTGCAGTATTTCTCAAGTGGAAAAATGTCTCCAGTCTCTCGTTTAATGACAACAGACACTTCATGTTCCCATTCCTAGTACTGTCGACCAATCACCGTCAAATGGGCTTAGAGTTCGGGTACCAAACTGCTACTTGCCTTGCCTCAAGAAATAAATGCGTGTGCAGGAACAGCCCCCCAAAAATGTGCTGAAGACCAAAACAAACAAAAACGTCACAAAGCTGTGTCATAATATACGTATGCAGGAACAGTTTTGACTGGGAAGCATACGGTAAGCTTTAGAGCATCTGCAAAATGACTCAAATGTGAGGTGGGACAGTCTGTGAGGGACAGAGGATGACACTCAAGAAGAGGGTTCTGTTCTAAACACACCAGGTAGACAAGAGCACAGGAAACAGCACACAGTGCCAGACAGGTAACAACACACAGTGCCAGACAGGGAACAACACACAGTGCCAGACAGGGAACAACACACAGTGCCAGACAGGGAACAACACACAGTGCCAGACAGGGAACAACACACAGTGCCAGACAGGGAACAACACACAGTGCCAGACAGGGAACAACACACAGTGCCAGACAGGGAACAACACACAGTACCAGACAGGGAACAACACAGTAACAACACAGTGCCAGACAGGAAACAGCACACAGTGCCAGACAGGGAACAACACACAGTGCCAGACAGGGAACAACACACAGTGCCAGACAGGGAACAACACACAGTGCCAGACAGGGAACAACACACAGTGCCAGACAGGGAACAACACACAGTGCCAGACAGGGAACAACACAGTAACAACACAGTGCCAGACAGGAAACAGCACACAGTGCCAGACAGGGAACAACACACAGTGCCAGACAGGAAACAGCACACAGTGCCAGACAGGAAACAACACACAGTGCCAGACAGGGAACAACACACAGTGCCAGACAGGGAACAACACACAGTGCCAGACAGGGAACAACACACAGTGCCAGACAGGGAACAACTCACAGTGCCAGACAGGAAACAACTCATAGTGCCAGACAGGGAACAACTCACAGTGCCAGACAGGGAACAACACACAGTGCCAGACAGGAAACAACTCATAGTGCCAGACAGGAAACAACTCATAGTGCCAGACAGGAAACAACTCATAGTGCCAGACAGGGAACAACTCACAGTGCCAGACAGGAAACAACTCACAGTGCCAGACAGGAAACAACTCACAGAAACCCACAGTGCCAGACATGGAACAACACACAGTGCCAGACAGGAAACAACTCATAGTGCCAGACAGGGAACAACTCACAGTGCCAGACAGGGAACAACACACAGTGCCAGACAGGAAACAACTCATAGTGCCAGACAGGGAACAACTCACAGTGCCCGACAGGGAACAACACACAGTGCCAGACAGGGAACAACACACAGTGCCAGACAGGAAATAACTCATAGTGCCAGACAGGGAACAACTCACAGTGCCCGACAGGGAACAACACACAGTGCCAGACAGGGAACAACACAGTGCCAGACATGGAACAACACATTGCCAGACAGGAAACAACTCATAGTGCCAGACAGGGAACAACTCACAGTGCCCCGACAGGGAACAACACACAGTGCCAGACAGGGAACAACACAGTGCCAGACATGGACCAACACAGTGCCAGACAGGGAACAACACAGTGCCAGACAGGGAACAACACACAGTGCCAGACAGGGAACAACACACAGTGCCCGACAGGGAACAACACACAGTGCCAGACAAGGAACAACACACAGTGCCAGACAGGAAACAACACACAGTGCCAGACAAGGAACAACACACAGTGCCAGACAGGGAACACCACACAGTGCCAGACAGGGAACAACACACAGTGCCACACAGGGAACAGCACACAGTGCCAGACAGGGAACAACACACAGTGCCACACAGGAAATAGCACACAGTGCCAGATAGGAAACAGCACACAGTGCCAGACAGGGAACAACACACAGTGCCAGACAGGGAACAGTGCCAGACAGGAAACAACACACAGTGCCACACAGGGAACAGTGCCAGACAGGAAACAACACACAGTGCCAGACAGGGAACAACACACAGTGCCCGACAGGGAACAACACACAGTGCCAGACAGGGAACAACACACAGTGCCAGACAGGGAACAACACACAGTGCCAGACAAGGAACAACACACAGTGCCCGACAGGGAACAACACACAGACTGGGAACAACACACAGTGCCAGACAAGGAGCAACACACAGTGCCAGACTGGGAACAACACACCGTGCCAGACAAGGAGCAACACACAGTGCCAGACTGGGAACAACACACCGTGCCAGACAGGGAACAACACACCGTGCCAGACTGGGAACAACACACAGTGCCAGACTGGGAACAACACACCGTGCCAGACTGGGAACAACACACAGTGCCAGACTGGGAACAACACACCGTGCCAGACAGGGAACAACACACCGTGCCAGACTGGGAACAACACACCGTGCCAGACTGGGAACAACACACCGTGCCAGACTGGGAACAACACACCGTGCCAGACTGGGAACAACACACAGTGCCAGACTGGGAACAACACACCGTGCCAGACTGGGAACAACACACAGTGCCAGACAAGGAACAACACACAGTGCCAGACAGGGAACAACACACAGTGCCAGACAGGGAACAACAGCAGGACAAAAACACAACAACTACAGATAAAGGGAACTCAGAGGTCTGGTCTCATGGACCACTGACGTATCTACATTGTAGCTGTACTTACAGTACACTCATCGTTACTTGTGCAACGTAATCATTAGGAGCAGTGTGTTGTTAGGGGACTTGTTTGGTGACGCGTGTAAAAGGGAGGAATGATTGCTCTTGGACGTGATGGAGTTAACAGCTTACGTTAGTCTCCTTTACTATGTTGTTTGACTGTGATTAAATATCACTGATAAACAACGGGGCTGTAAATACTCTATAAATAGCATCTCTGCGCTCCTGTTATATCCAAAGCTATCTGCTTTTTGGGGAGGCACTAACCACCACTCCAAATGATGCTTTCATTTTTGTTTTTAATTAAAATATTTTAAGAGCCTTACATAAAAGCATTAGTGGTCGCAAGGCTTAGCGCAATACCCATTTATGTGAGATTATGGTAAGAGACATGATGTGGCCATGCAGAGAGAGACAGATAGACAGCACTGGTGAAAACAGAGAGTGATACTGACAAACTGAGAGCTAAATAACCTCACAGTGAGGACACTGTGTGGGGAAAAGTGGAGAGAAGAGGTTGGTGTGTGAGGAGAAGTGGATAGAAGAGGACGGTGTGTGAGGAGAAGTGGAGAGAAGAGGACGGTGTGTGAGGAGAAGTGGAGAGAAGAGGTTGGTGTGTGAGGAGAAGTGGATAGAAGAGGACGGTGAGTGAGGAGAAGTGGATAGAAGAGGTTGGTGTGTGAGGAGAAGTGGATAGAAAAGGACAGTGTGTGAGGAGAAGTGGAGAGAAGAGGTTGGTGTGTGAGGAGAAGTGGAGAGAAGAGGACGGTGTGTGGGGAAAAGTGGATAGAAGAGGACACTGTGTGGGGAAAAGTGGATAGAAGAGGTTGGTGTGTGAGGAGAAGTGGATAGAAGAGGTTGGTGTGTGAGGAGAAGTGGATAGAAAAGGACAGTGTGTGGGGAGAAGTGGATAGAAGAGGTTGGTGTGTGAGGAGAAGTGGATAGAAGAGGTTGGTGTGTGAGGAGAAGTGGATAGAAGAGGTTGGTGTGTGAGGAGAAGTGGATAGAAAAGGACAGTGTGTGGGGAGAAGTGGATAGAAGAGGTTGGTGTGTGAGGAGAAGTGGATAGAAGAGGTTGGTGTGTGAGGAGAAGTGGATAGAAGAGGTTGGTGTGTGAGGAGAAGTGGATAGAAGAGGTTGGTGTGTGAGGAGAAGTGGATAGAAGAGGTTGGTGTGTGAGGAGAAGTGGAGAGAAGAGGTTGGTGTGTGAGGAGAAGTGGAGAGAAGAGGTTGGTGTGTGAGGAGAAGTGGATAGAAGAGGTTGGTGTGTGAGGAGAAGTGGATAGAAGAGGTTGGTGTGTGAGGAGAAGTGGAGAGAAGAGGTTGGTGTGTGAGGAGAAGTGGAGAGAAGAGGACGGTGTGTGAGGAGAAGTGGAGAGAAGAGGTTGGTGTGTGAGGAGAAGTGGATAGAAGAGGACGGTGTGTGAGGAGAAGTGGAGAGAAGAGGACGGTGTATGGGGAGAAGTGGAAAGAAAAGGACAGTGTGTGAGGAGAAGTGGATAGAAGAGGACGGTGAGTGAGGAGAAGTGGAGAGAAGAGGACAGTGTATGGGGAGAAGTGGATAGAAAAGGACAGTGTGTGAGGAGAAGTGGATAGAAGAGGACGGTGTGTGAGGAGAAGTGGATAGAAGAGGACGGTGTGTGAGGAGAAGTGGATAGAAGAGGACGGTGTGTGAGGAGGAGTGGATAGAAGAGGACGGTGTGTGAGGAGAAGTGGAGAGAAGAGGACAGTGTGTGGGGAGAAGAGTAGAGAAGAGGACGGTGTGTGGGGAGAAAAGTAGAGAAGGGGACAGTGTGTGGGGAGAAGAGTAAAGAAGAGGACAGTGTGTGGGGAGAAAAGTAGAGAAGAGGACAGTGTGTGGGGAGAAGAGTAAAGAAGAGGACGGTATGTGGGGAGAAAAGTAGAGAAGGGGACAGTGTGTGAGGAGAAGTGGAGAGAAGAGGACAGTGTGTGAGGAGAAGTGGAGAGAAGAGGACGGTGTGTGGGGAGAGGTGGAGAGAAGAGGACAGTGTGTGGGGAGAAGGGTAGAGAAGAGGACAGTGTGTGGGGAGAAGAGTAGAGAAGGGGACAGTGTGTAGGGAGAAGAGTAGAGAAGAGGACGGTGTGTGGGGAGAGGTGGAGAGAAGAGGACAGTGTGTGGGGAGAAGTGGAGAGAAGAGGACAGTGTGTGAGGAGAAGTGGAGAGAAGAGGTTGGTGTGTAGGGAGAAGCGGAGAGAAAAGGACATTGAGAGGACAGTGTGTGGGGAGGAGTAGAGAAGAGGACAGTGTGTGGGGAGACGTGGAGAGAAGAGGACAGTGTGTGGGGAGAAGGGTAGAGAAGAGGACAGTGTGTGGGGAGAAGAGTAGAGAAGGGGACAGTGTATGAGGAGAAGTGGAGAGAAGAGGACAGTGTGTAGGGAGAAGAGTAGAGAAGAGGACAGTGTGTGGGGAAAAGAGTAGAGAAGAGAACAGTGTGTGGGGAAAAGAGTAGAGAAGAGGACAGTGTGTAGGGAGAAGCGGAGAGAAAAGTACGTTGAGAGGACAGTGTGTGGGGAGGAGTAGAGAAGAGGACAGTGTGTGGGGAGAAGAGTAGAGAAGATGACAGTGTGTGGGGAGAGGTGGAGAGAAGAGGGCGGTGTGTGGGGAGAAGTGGAGAGAAGAGGACAGTGTGTGGGGAGGAATAGAGAAGAGGACAGTGTGTGTGGAGACGTGGAGAGAAAAGGACAGTGTGTGGGGAGAAGAGTAGAGAAGAGGACAGTGTGTGGGGAGAAGAGTAGAGTAGAGGACAGTGTGTGGGGAGAGGTGGAGAGAAGAGGGCGGTGTGTGAGGAGAAGTGGAGAGAAGAGGACAGTGTGTGGGGAGAAGTGGAGAGAAGAGGACAGTGTGTGAGGAGAAGTGGAGAGAAGAGGACAGTGTGTGGGGAGAAGAGTAGAGAAGAGGACAGTGTGTGGGGAGAGGTGGAGAGAAGAGGACAGTGTGTGGGGAGAGGTGGAGAGAAGAGGACAGTGTGTGGGGAGAAGAGTAGAGAAGAGGACAGTGTGTGGGGAAAAGAGTAGAGAAGAGGACAGTGTGTGGGGAGAAGAGTAGAGAAGAGGACAGTGTGTGGGGAGAAGAGTAGAGAAGAGGACAGTGTGTGGGGAGAGGTGGAGAGAAGAGGGCGGTGTGTGCGGAGAAGTGGAGAGAAGAGGACAGTGTGTGGGGAGAAGTGGAGAGAAGAGGACAGTGTGTGGGGAGAAGAGTAGAGAAGAGGACAGTGTGTGGGGAAAAGAGTAGAGAAGAGGACGGTGTGTGGGGAGAGGTGGAGAGAAGAGGGCGGTGTGTGAGGAGAAGTGGAGAGAAGAGGACAGTGTGTGGGGAGAAGTGGAGAGAAGAGGACAGTGTGTGAGGAGAAGTGGATAGAAGAGGACAGTGTGTGGGGAGAAGAGTAGAGAAGAGGACAGTGTGTGGGGAGAGGTGTTGAGAAGAGGACAGTGTGTGGGGAGAAGAGTAGAGAAGAGGACAGTGTGTGGGGAAAAGAGTAGAGAAGAGGACAGTGTGTGGGGAAAAGAGTGGAGAGAAGAGGACAGTGTGTGGGGAGAAGAGTAGAGAAGAGGACAGTGTGTGGGGAGAGGTGGAGAGAAGAGGGCAGTGTGTGGGGAGAAGTGGAGAGAAGAGGACAGTGTGTGGGGAGAAGTGGAGAGAAGAGGACAGTGTGTGGGGAGAAGTGGAGAGAAGAGGACAGTGTGTGGGGAGAAGTGGAGAGAAGAGGACAGTGTGTGGGGAGAAGTGGAGAGAAGAGGACAGTGTGTGGGGAGAGGTGGAGAGAAGAGGACAGTGTGTGGGGAGAAGAGTAGAGAAGAGGACAGTGTGTGGGGAAAACAGTAGAGAAGAGGACAGTGTGTGGGGAGAAAAGTAGAGAAGAGGACAGTGTGTGGGGAGAGGTGGAGAGAAGAGGACAGTGTGTGGGGAGAAGAGTAGAGAAGAGGACAGTGTGTGGGGAGAAGAGTAGAGAAGAGGACAGTGTGTGGGGAAAAGAGTAGAGAAGAGGACAGTGTGTGGGGAGAAAAGTAGAGAAGAGGACAGTGTGTGGGGAGAGGTGGAGAGAAGAGGACAGTGTGTGGGGAGAGGTGGAGAGAAGAGGACAGTGTGTGGGGAGAGGTGGAGAGAAGAGGACAGTGTGTGGGGAGAGGTGGAGAGAAGAGGACAGTGTGTGGGGAGAAGTGGAGAGAAGAGGACAGTGTGTGGGGAGAAGAGTAGAGAAGAGGACAGTGTGTGGGGAGAGGTGGAGAGAAGAGGACAGTGTGTGGGGAGAAGTGGAGAGAAGAGGACAGTGTGTGGGGAGAGGTGGAGAGAAGAGGACAGTGTGTGGGGAGAGGTGGAGAGAAGAGGACAGTGTGTGGGGAGAGGTGGAGAGAAGAGGACAGTGTGTGGGGAGGAGGTGTGGGGAGAGAAGAGGACAGTGTGTGGGGGGAGAAGAGGACAGTGGTGGAGAGAAGAGGACAGTGTGTGGGGAGAGGTGGAGAGAAGAGGACAGTGTGGGGGAGAGACAGTGTGTGGGGGAGAGAAGAGGACAGTGTGTGGGGGAGAGGGTGGAGAGAAGAGGACAGTGTGTGGGGAGAAGTGGAGAGAAGAGGACAGTGTGTGGGGAGGACAGGTGGAGAGAAGAGGACAGTGTGTGGGGGAGAAGTGGGAGAGGAGTGGTGGAGAGAAGAGGACAGTGTGTGGGGAGAGGGGAGAGGACAGTGTGTGGGGAGAGAAGAGGACAGTGTGTGGGGAGAGGTGGAGAGAAGAGGACAGTGTGTGGGGAGAGGTGGAGAGAAGAGGACAGAGAAGAGGACAGTGTGTGGGGAGAAGTGGAGAGAAGAGGACAGTGTGTGGGGAGAGGTGGAGAGAAGAGGACAGTGTGTGGGGAGAGGTGGAGAGAAGAGGACAGTGTGTGGGGAGAGGTGGAGAGAAGAGGACAGTGTGTGGGGAGAGGTGGAGAGAAGAGGACAGTGTGTGGGGAGAGGTGGAGAGAAGAGGACAGTGTGTGGGGAGAGGTGGAGAGAAGAGGACAGTGTGTGGGGAGAGGTGGAGAGAAGAGGACAGTGTGTGAGGAGAGGTGGAGAGAAGAGGACAGTGTGTGGGGAGAAGTGGAGAGAAGAGGACAGTGTGTGAGGAGAGGTGGAGAGAAGAGGACAGTGTGTGGGGAGAGGTGGAGAGAAGAGGACAGTGTGTGGGGAGAGGTGGAGAGAAGAGGACAGTGTGTGAGGAGAGGTGGAGAGAAGAGGACAGTGTGTGAGGAGAAGTGGAGAGAAGAGGACAGTGTGTGGGGAGAGGTGGAGAGAAGAGGACAGTGTGTGAGGAGAGGTGGAGAGAGAAGACAGTGTGTGGGGAGAGGTGGAGAGAAGAGGACAGTGTGTGGGGAGAGGTGGAGAGAAGAGGACAGTGTGTGAGGAGAGGTGGAGAGAGAAGACAGTGTGTGGGGAGAGGTGGAGAGAAGAGGACAGTGTGTGGGGAGAGGTGGAGAGAAGAGGACAGTGTGTGAGGAGAGGTGGAGAGAAGAGGACAGTGTGTGGGGAGAGGTGGAGAGAAGAGGACAGTGTGTGAGACTTGAAGGTAAATACAAATAGAAGTGAGCAGGAAAACAAACATGACAAATATAAAAATAAAGAGATGAAAGTTAAGAAGAGGGATAAAAGAGAAGAAGATAAAGAAAGTAGAAAGAGAGAAAAGATCTGTGTGATTTTACAGCGAGGTCCCAGTCCTGTGCTGAGTGAGAGAGAGCTGAGGAGTGGGCTCATTTTCACAGAAGGGCTTTGCAGCTAGCCCAGGTGTGAATCCCTGAGGAGCAGCTCGTGAGCCAATGCTCATCTTTTCCCATTCCCTCTGCTTCTTTCATTCGGTCTCTCTTCGCTCTCTCACTCACCAAGCTGGCTTCAGCTCTGCATGGATAGAGAAAACAGCCCTTTAAACTCTGACTCACATATGCATAATGCATGGTGAATGTGCATAATCACCAGGTGTCTCAATTATCACCCCCATGCATTTAACTGCGTTCATTATTCTTCCTCCTCCCTTCCCCCAGCAGCTCCACACTCAACTCTCCTCCTGTATCCTCCTCCCTCTCTCCATTCCTCTGTCTCTCTCTCTTCTCTCTTCTGTCTTCATGCTAATGGACTAGCCCCCAGTGATACCACCCACGTTGTCTGCCACTGCCCAACAAGGGCCAGTCAGCTTGCACACACAGCCAGTCTCCCAGCCATACTGGAGAGTTACATTTAGATGTATTGGCCCCCGGGGGCAGAAGTTTACCCTTATCAGCTGCTCCTAGCAGGCCTCCCTCTGCTCAGGCACTCTCTGTCCCTACCAGCTGTAGAGCCTCATTAAATCATCCGCATGATTAAACCAAACTAATACATGAGAGGACACCAGTTCACTGAGCAATGGGACGCTCTTAACTGGGTACATTAGAAAGAGAGTGTCTTCAGACGTGAGTTCTACTGGATGAACTCCTGGCCCTGTGGATTAGAGAGCTGATGTTCAAACTAATATCTCTGTCAGGGCGACTTTCCGCATAGAGACGCATTACTGTAATGCATATGGACCAAATCTGTGATGAAACCTTAAAAAAGGGAAGCATATATAAAGTGTTGAAAACAGAACTGAAAATAACCTTGGTTATTTTCTACAGTAAAAAGTTAAAATCTTGCCAGATCCCCTCTCTGTCACGTCCTGATCTGTATCACCTGTCTTTGTGCTTGTCTCCACCCCCCTCCAGTGTTCGCCCATCTTCCCCATTATCCCCTGTGTACTTATACCTGTGGTTTCTGTTTGTCTGTTGCCAGTTAGTCTTGTTTGTCATGCTTACCGGCATTTGTCCTGTCAGCTCCTGTTTTTTCCCAGACTCTCTTTTTCTCGCCCTCCTGGTTTTTAACCTCTGCCTGACCTGACCATGAGTCTGCCTGCTGTCCTGTACCTTTGCCTCTGTTGTTGTAATAAACATTGTTACTTCGACACGGTCGGCATCTGGGTCTTACCTTCTCCTGATAGTAAGAACTGGCCATGACTGACCCAGCAGACCCGGGGCCAGCTGCGCAATGCCATCTCCTCACAAGGACCCACCATCGGGAGGCATGAGGAACTGCTTCGTGGCCTTATGGAGGGGGTCCAAACATTGGCTGAACGCCATGACCAGGCATTGGACGGTTTGCTGGAGCAATTCCGCAGGTTGTCTGGGAGGCAGCCTACCACGGTTGTAACCCCAGAGCCCCCGGATTGCTTCAATGGAGAGTCAAGCACCTGTCTGACGTTTCTAGCACAGTGTGCCCTCATTTTTGAGCTTCTGCCCTCCTCCTTCCCCTCGGATCTCATCACACTGATGTCCGGGAGGGCTCTCACCTGGTCTACTGCTGGTCTACAGCCGGCCATATGCGTTAGTCTGGACAGATTCGTGGCAGAGGTGAAGAATGTTTTTCACGCCCCGTTCTCCAGGGGAGAAGCTGCCCAGAGGCTAATCCAGCTTTGGCAGGGCTCCTGCAGTGTGGCACACTAGGCAAAGGATTTCCGCACGTTGGCAGCGGAGAGTGCTAGGGACCAGGAAGCACTGTTCGATATGTTCCTGCATGGCGTCTCGGAGGAGGTCAAGGATGAGCTTGCTGCTCGGGAGTTAACTACGGATCTCGATTCCCTCATCGCTTTGATCCTCCGAATCAATGTGCGACTATGGAAAAGACAGAGGGAGAGGAAATTCAATCTCGCTCGCACTCCCAGGGATCCCACCTTGTCTCCGAGTCAACCCGGAAGCTCCCGGTGGTCTCGTTGCTGAGAGGACCCAAGAATTCCCGACCTGCCCCAAAGGCTGCCGAAAATGGCTGAGTCACCGCTTCCTGAGCCTTTGCCACTAGGCAGAGCTGGGCTGTCGCCAGCGGAATGGAAATACAGGATCCGCACGAAGAGTCTGTATTGCGGGACTCTTGGTCATTTTGTGTCCCCTTGTCCTCTAAAGAAGCCAGGCTCACCGGTAAGAGCAAGGACTCTGGTGGGCCATATGGAGAACGTTTCTGTTTCCCCTGCTCGCACCCCTTTTCATACCATTCTGCTGTGGGGAGACCAGTCCAAATCTCTCCGGGTTCTCATTGACTCTGGGGCCGACGAGAGTTTTTTGGACGCTACCCTGGTGTCTGAGCTGAACATCCCCACTCAGCCCTTTTCCATTCCCATGGACGTTAGAGCGCTGGACAGGCGCTCTATAGGCCGAGTCACCCACAACACCACTCCCATCCACCTACAGGTGTCAGGGAACCACAGCGAGGCTATCCAGTTCCTGCTCATCAAGTCCCCTCTGATTCCCGTGGTATTGGGATTCTATTGGCTCCAACAACACAATCCCCTCATTAACTGGTCTACTGGTGCCATCATGGGCTGGAGCCCGTTTTGCCACACCCATTACCTGAAGTCAGCACAATCTGACGTCTTCCTGGAGGCTCAGAAGTCGCCCTGGACCCTTCCGCCATTCTGCAGAGTACCAGGACTACCAGGAGGTGTTCAGCAAGGCCCGGGCCAAGTCGATTCCGCCGCACCGACCATATGACTGTCGGATTTACCTTCTCCCTACCACCACGCCGCCCCGGGAACGTCTGTGCTCTCTGTCGGGACCGGAGACCAAGGCTATGGAGACCTACATTGCGGACTCCCTAGCTGCTGGATGTATCTGTCCCTCTTCCTCTCCTGCCGGCGCGGGCTTCTTCTTCGTGGAGATAAAGGACATGACCCTGCGCCCGTGCATTGACTACTGGTGACTCAACGACATTATGGTTAAGAACTGTTACCCGCTCCAGGGGGCCACTGTGTTTTCCAAGCTGGATCTACGGAACGCCTACCACCTGGTGCGGATGTGAGAGGGGGACGGGTGGATGACCGCCTTCAACACGACCAGTGGCCATGTACAAGCGTTTGTCCATGGATTTTGACCTCTGTCTGACCTGACCCTGCCTGTCATCCTGTACCTGTTGCTGTAATAAACATTGTTACTTCGACACAGTCTGCATCTGGGTCTTACCATATCCTGATACTCTCAGTGGTTACAGTCAGAGTAAGGTGGGTGGCCAAATTCATTATAACTGGTATGATTCATGTTTTGACCTTTTCAAGGGTAAAGTCTGCCAACTCCACACCCTGTTGAACATATCGTTTGTAACACATTATGCAGATAATAGAGAGAATAAGAGAATAGTATCTGAGAGCCTTAATCACTTAGTCACTAATATCTGGTGGCTGATGCTTGGGTCCCCTGTGATCACTGAAGCCTCGCTGTGGAATTTTTTGTCTCCTCTCGCCTCTCTTATACAGAGCAACTAGGGTTACGTGCCTTGCTCAAGGGCACATCGGTAGATTCTTCACCAAGTCAACACGGGGATTCAAACCAACAACCTTTTGGTTACTGGTCCAATGCTTTTAACCACTAGGCTACCAGCCACCCATTCAGGAGAGCGCCTAGCAGCCAGCCAGTAATCCCCCTTCCCAACCCCAATTCTGTCCTCTCACCTGTGGTAGAGGACAACCCTCGGTTCACACCATTCAGCCTTCATCTATCAACTCGCTAAGCCCGTCTGTCAACAGACGCCCTGGCAGCGCCTGCAATGCAGATATTAATATGATACATTCTAATCTACCTAGTGGACACATAAATAAGCCTACAGATGCCCCTCACATGCCATGTCGATGTGGGTGTTGTGCTGCCGGGGGAGACCACTGCAGTGTGAAGAGGGAGGGGAGAGGGAGGCAGGAGGGAGAGTGTGAGTATCTCCTCTCCTCTGTCTCTCACTGTCACCTGTCTGTTAGATCTGTGAAGATGACGCGATGTCCCATCCAGCTTCTCTCACACACACGTTTCATGGAAAGACAGCCAATGAGAGAAGAGACACAGACACTTCAGGGTAATCCGCCTGTGTGTCCTCAACTGCTCTTTACAGTACTTGAGTGTTCCTATGTGTCTGAGAAATCTTGATCAGATACTCAGGCTCTGGAGTGTGTGGGTAGACAGAGAGAAATTAAATGAGTCACTCCCCACTGGGCACAGACGTCAATTCAACGTCTATTCCACGTCAGTTCCACGTCATTTCATTGAAACAACGTTGATTCAACCAGCCGTGAGCAGTGGGTCATCAAATGTCCAGATTAATTCATTCTGGACTTCTGACTCCAGACCATTTACTCAAACACACATTGATTTCAGATGGAGCTACTCAATCATGATGGTGCACAATGGCCGTGCTTTTAGGGGAAAGTTGCGTTGCCATAACCTAAGGATAATAAATGCACATTTCTATGAAAGTAAATGAAGTGGTTCTAAGACCTGTCCATTTACAGTCCCTTCTCTGTGTATTGGAATGGGTCAGTGCTCATCCCTATTCAGTTATTTGGCAGTCAATACTCATGGTCCTGCCACATGCTGCTAGCTTAAGGGATGACTTGTGAGTGACTGTAACCTTTACATTCCCAGACTAGGCCAGCTACTGTCATATGATTCTCCTCCTACTTCACTCCTACATCTTCTGTCTAGACTCGCTCGCCTATCTAGACTGGTAGACAGTGTCTCCTCTCCTTCCGGTCCTCTGTTGGACTGGAGCCCATCTCCAGAGGCATGGCTCACAGAGCACTTAGTCACACCGCCACTCACTGGGCTGTGGGTGTGCAGGATGCATGACACTGATACTGCAAAGGACGGATTCAAAGTTTAACCAGCGATCTTGGTTTACAGATGGAGGTTTGCTTTTCGAGCTTTTGTCGGTTACTGTTCAACCAGAGGTTTGGGCTAGCGTTAATGTTTGGTTAAAGAGCTGGTGCTGGCTTCGGGTTTATGAGTAAAGTAGGTTGGAAATTAATTTGAGCTACAGGCAGAGTTAGAGTTGGTGCTATGATCAAGTAGTATACCATACCTTCCAAATATATAACTTGAAGCTTGTTGCCGATCTATTGAGGAATGGTGTTAAAATAATAACAGTAAAATAGCAGTGTATTGATCTGCATTTTTCAATAAGTTTGCCAGCTCGGGGGTTTGAACTTGCAAACCTTCCGGTTACTAGTCCAACGCTCTAACCACTAGGCTACCCTGCTGCCCCTTAGACTGGAAGAATAGAGGAAAGAGTGCATTTGAGTGAGGGAGAGAGATGAAGAGAAAGTGAGGGAGAGAGAGAGAGGAAGAGGAAGTGAGGGAGAGAGAGGAAGAGGAAGTGAGGGAGAGAGAGGAAGAGAAAGTGAGGGAGAGAGAGGAAGAGAAAGTGAGGGAGAGAGAGGAAGAGAAAGTGAGAGAGAGAGAGGAAGAGAAAGTGAGGGAGAGAGAGGAAGAGAAAGTGAGGGAGAGAGAGGAAGAGAAAGTGAGGGAGAGAGAGGAAGAGAAAGTGAGGGAGAGAGAGGAAGAGAAAGTGAGAGAGAGAGAGGAAGAGAAAGTGAGAGAGAGAGAGGAAGAGAAAGTGAGGGAGAGAGAGGAAGAGAAAGTGAGGGAGAGAGGAAGAGAAAGTGAGGGAGAGAGAGGAAGAGAAAGTGAGGGAGAGAGAGGAAGAGAAAGTGAGGGAGAGAGAGGAAGAGAAAGTGAGGGAGAGAGAGGAAGAGAAAGTAAGGGAGAGAGAGGAAGAGAAAGTGAGGGAGAGAGAGGAAGAGAAAGTGAGGGAGAGAGAGGAAGAGGAAGTGAGGGAGAGAGAGGAAGAGAAAGTGAGGGAGAGAGAGGAAGAGAAAGTGAGGGAGAGAGAGGAAGAGAAAGTGAGGGAGAGAGAGGAAGAGAAAGTGAGGGAGAGTGAGGAAGAGGAGAGAGGAATGACTGATTTCCCCCATCGACTCCTAATCCAGTTTTCAATAGTCAACTTCACCGAAGCAATTTCACTTCAAAGACTTTGAGACATGGCCAATTACGTCGCATCCAAGATTTCCCTTTGGAATTCAAAAATATATCATTAAAGAGAATTTTAATTAATATAGAGTCACGGGCAGAAAATACATCTTTTAGCTGTCTCTGTGTTCATATGAGGACACAGAATGGATCCCATTCACCGAGGCTCTTTCACAACCATTAAGTCGCTCCTCCAGAAACCATGAACAAATGAAAGTGACAGACCCATTGTAGCATAGAGTGACTTGCTGGGACCCACTCTAGTGAATGTGTGAATCTTATTCAGACTACCAATTCTAGTGAGCCAGTGAATCTGACACACCTACTCCAATGCACAAGAGAATTAACATATCCAATCTGGTGAGGCCGAAAATCTTGCTAGCATGTTTTTTTTGTGTTTTTTTTTTTTTTTGGGGGGTCCTTTGAACAAAGATGGAGAGAGAGAGGATATGGGGATGAGGGACTATTGGGGTTGGGAGGGGGAAAGACACATGTGCAGACTGATACATGTGGAGAAACGACAGGGGAGAGGGAGGATAGAGACACAGAAAATACCCAGTTAATGGACACGATTTATTCCTCAGCAAATCCTACCCACACACCCCCACCCCTCCAAACTCCAGCAGCCATATCCTTTCTGTTTCGCCCCAGAAACGATGAATTCTTTCACTCTGTTAATGGAGATTAATGGACACAGGCAACAACATTCCACAGAAAGGGAACGAGAGAGAGAGAGAGAGAGAGAGAGAGAGAGAGAGAGAGAGAGAGAGAGAGAGAGAGAGAGAGAGAGAGAGAGAGAGAGAGAGAGAGAGAGAGAGAGAGAGAGAGAGAGAGAGAGAGAGAGAGATAGATAGATAGATAGATAGATAGATAGATAGATAGATAGATAGATAGATAGATAGATAGATAGATAGATAGATAGATAGATAGATAGATAGAGAGAAATAGGGAATGGGGGTAGGTAGAAAGAAGAGCAGAGTGAAAGATAGATGCCATTAGGGAGAGAAGAAGGGAACACTGACTTCCGCTTTGAAAAACACCTTATCACAGCATCTCTACAAAGGCCTTCCGTTGGAGCAAGGTGTTCCCCGAAGGATTGCAGCTTATTGTCCCTGCTATACTCAATGAGAGAGCGAAAGGGGTTTAGTCACACACACACAAATAGTCCAGCATGGTGCAGCTTGGCCCAGTTTGTCCCAGCATGGCTCAGCACAGCCCAACATGGCGTAGCATGACTCAGCATGGCCCAGCATGACTCAGCTTGGCCCAGCATGACCCAGCAATACAATAACACTATCACCATGCCCATTGTCTCTGCTCAACATGGTAACATGTTACAGCACAGTAGAGCATAGAGGAGTCAGGCAGAGCACAGTAAGGCAGGGCATGGCACAGGATAGGACAGTTGACAGTAGCACAGGTAAGGCCAGCTAATTGTATATGAATATGTAACTAGCCAGGAGTCACGCTGCTTCAGACAGCTGCCAAGAGTTCCCATTATCTGAGACCGTGTCAAACGGCCAGACTGTTTCAGACGGTGTCCTACCGCTGCAGACTATTGACAGTAAACAGTCAGAGTGCTGCAGGCTGTTTGGGACAATGTGTGTGTGTGTGTGCTAAAGTAGAGAGTCTGAGTTAGTGAGGCTTGCAGGCGGGCAGGCAGCTGAGGGGCTGTGGGGCCGTAGTTTAGTTGGTTACATAACCAGAGCTGTGACAGACTGGGGCGTCCAACACTGAGAGAGAGGGGGCTACAGCAGAGTACATTCCAGGAAACTCAAAGGGCCTTAATCTTCTTATCCATGGCAGAATGGTGCATGTGTGTGTGTGTGTTGTGTGTGTGTTGTGCAGTTTGTTTGTCCTAGCATCCCTCCCACTCATAGTCTATTCTTCATCCCTCAATATCCTACGTGCTTTTCATCTGTTTAACCCCAATCTTCTCCACCTCGGTCTGTCATCCGTATCCATCCCTTTATCTCCCACATTCCCACAATCTCTTCATCTCTTTGTTTCATCCTCTCTATCCCTCCTTCTCTGTCTGTCCTATCCTCTGTGATCAGAAGATGAAAGATCCCCCTGGAGGAGAGAAATATAGGGTGTTCTCTCTCTGCCCACTGAGACGGCTGGGGATTCTCTCTGCCTCTGGGCATGGGGCAATGGAGGGGGTGGAGGGGTGAGGTGGAGAGGCAGGGAAGGTGAGGGAGGCAGGGTGAGGGAGGGGGGCTATGGACTGTATTCTGCTGATTGTGGGAAATGATACCCACCAGCTCCTCCTGCAACTCCAACAGAGACAAGCCTTGGGGAGAGAATAGGAGGAGGAAGTGGAAGGGGGGTGGGGGGGGGGGCAGAGAATGGAAAGTTAGAAAAAGCAGTTGGACCAAATCCAATAAGGAGAAGACAGAGGAAAAGAAGACATGAACAGAGACAGACTCTTAGAGGGGGGAAAGAGGTACTTCTAAATCGAGCCATGTCCTTAAGGAGAGCTCTTCCATTCCCCCAATTACACACACACACACCCGCATACCAGAGGAGGCTGGTGGGAGGAGCTATAGGAGGACGGGCTCAGTGTAATGGCTGGAATGGAATATATGGATAGGAGTCAAACATGTGGTTTCCATATGTGTTTGATTCCGTTCCATTAATTCTATTCCAGCCATTACAATGACCCCGTCCTCCTATATTTCCTCCCACCAGCCTCCACTGAAACATATATGTATATATATATATATATATATATATATATATATATATATAAACAGTATATACATACACATACACACACACACACACACACACACAGACACTTGTCCAGTGCTCCCATCTTTTTGCCTCCCCAGGACCACCTTCATCAATCCTCCTCTCCCTCTGTCCTCTACTTCCTTCATTTCCTCTCATCCTGGTCTCCCTCTCCTCCTTGATGGTCTTTCTCACACACCGTGACTATCTCTCACAAGCAGAGCTGCCACCGGATGAAGAAAGAAGAAGAAGGTTAGTGTAGGCAGCCAGCCCCTCCTGCTGGCCACAGCCAGAACAGACCCAGCCATGGTGTCCTTCTTGAGAAACAGAGCAAGGGTCGTGTGCTATTGATTCAGTGGTTCATTGTGGTGTAGCAATGAATCTATGATTACAGGACCAATCAAAGTCATCGGATTCATTTGTCTTGCTAAAGGTCGCTCCATCTTTGTGAATAAAAATACGTGTGACTCTGCCGATTCCTTTGTGTTTACATGTAATACATTCTAAGCTCTATTGGACTCAAACATAGGCATCTTCAGCTGAGCAACATAGAAGGAGGTATGTCATGTTCTAATTGATCGAGAGTGCTTAACTGAACGAGGCATCATACCTCTGCTCTGATTTCCAACATCATTTATAAATGACTAAATATCTTCTAACGCTTGAACTGTGTTTAATCTCAGAGGAGATTCGTATTGATGTGAAGGCAATGATGCCTGACTGAAGGGTGCCGTGTCTCACTGTCTGCCTCTTCAACTGAGAAGGGGGTCTGATCAGAACAAGGGGGAGAGGAGAGATGACATGGTGATGATGAATATCTGTTCGTTCCTGTTTCATCAGTACCAAACACCAACCAAGAATTTACGGTGCATTCAATTCAAACACACTTGGAGCCATTTGACATTGTGCTATTTCAATTAGAATTACCTTTCATCTTCAAAATACGACACTTCAAGTTGGATATGGAAATTAATCAGTGGGAACAGCATTGTTTCTATGTTTTTAAATGAAATTATGTTGAACTAATGTGGAATAGAAGTTGAAGTCTGTGCCCAGTGAGAAAAGGCTGTGAAGCTACAACCTTCTCATTGTGGATCTGGTAGGACAAAAAAGTATGGCCAATTTAGTTTCCCTTCCATGTTGTCCATCAGGTTCTACTGGTGACAGGACGACATGTTGTGTGGACTAAAACACGTCAAACCGGGTGTATCACAAAGCATCATGAAATTAATTAGCCAGCTACAGTACGTTTGAGGAACATTGAGAAGTCGTTTTTTTTGTCAAATTAACCAGTTATCTACCTTTGATAAGCAGCCAGCTTGCTAGCTAGCTGGCTCCAATTGCAATTTCAAGTCTTTCTAAATAAAATAATTTCAGAATGAAAGTTACTTGGTTAGCTTATCATGCTGTGGCATTATGTTAGCTAGCTATCCTCAGCTAGATAATGTGTTTTCTGAACATGCTTGTTATGTTGGTTTCCACTAGTTACCACAGCCACAAAGTCCTAATTGACTATGTCGTAAAAATTCATGAAAACCTTACGGTAGGTTAGGCTTAAGCATAAGGTTAGCAGTGTGGTACATGTTAATGTTAGGTTGAGGGTTAAAATCACAATTTAAGATAAATTGTAGAAATAGGCCGGCTTGATGACTTTATAGCTTTGGTAACTAGTGACGACTGTTCACTCTAGAGCACTTGTTCGATTGTGAGTTGGCTGCTCATTCTAAATAGTACAATCTAATCTGTTCAAAACAGTTGCAGCAAGTGCACCAGTGGTCATCGGTTTTCGTCATGCAAAGCTGAAATAGGTGTATTTATGCTGTTGTTCAAATGCACAGATTGCTTTATATATCTTCTCAAAGAAACTACCGGTAGTTTGAAAACGTGGCAGTATTCTGTCATGCTGCTTTAGTTGATAACTCCCACCATCTCTTGCCCTGGGTATTCAGCCAATCAGCATCCTCAGCTGACAGAGACACAGCTTATTTCTCTCTCTCTGTATCGGTCCCTCTCTTTCTCTCTTCATCAGCCTGAGGCCTCTCATTAAAACCTGGCTCATCCGAATTTGTGAGAAACAAGTGTGTTCACTCCTTGTCATCATGGAGTGAGGTATTGCAATGTTAAGGAGCCCTTTTATCTCTAAAAGGTCTGGGTTTATTATTTTTTTACCTTTATTTAACTAGGCAAGCCAGTTAAGAACAAATTCTTATTTACAATGACGGCCTACCCCTGCCAAACCCTAACCCAGGCGACACTGGTGCAATTGTGCGCACCCTATGACTGATACAGCCTGGAATTGAACCAGGGTCTGTAGTGACACCTCTAACACTGAGATGCAGTGCCTTAGATCGCTGCGCCACTCAGGAGCCCCGAGTGCATAGAACCTCACCTTACGTAACTATCAATTACTACAGTCCTTATCTGTATCAGAGACAACCCTGCTCACAGCACAGCAGTGCCTCTGACTGGGGTTTGGGGAGAGGGGGAGGGAGAAACACAAACTTTAATTCCTTTTCTCTGCATTTCTGCCTTTGTCGTTGTCCTTATGGGACCCCTGCGGTTAGTCAGAAGTCTGTGGGAGTGACAGTGTGTGACAGAATTAAGTGACTGGAAGAGAAAGGAGAGGGGGAGGAGAGAGAAGGGGAAACAGAATGAGAGCGAGAGCTTTGGACCCCTACACGGCTTCGCAGCAGAGGTTTAAATCCTTTAACACGATTTCCCTCATCCTATTACAGACATGGTTATGGGAAGTGAGACTGTTAAATACAGCATGTGTGTGTGTGTGTGTGTGTGATGCTAATGTTGGCATAAAACATTTCATCAACATTCACATCAAAACCACATTCATCAACTCCTCATTTGTCTTTGAATTTCCTTCATCTTCCCTTTTCACCCTCTCCTCTCAGCATCAGTAAAAGGTCAAATGAAGGTGAAGCTTCAATCTTTCCTTCTAACAGAGAGACAGGGGACTTAGATATATCGATGAGGTATAAGATGGAGACATGTCAGTGAGATCAAAGACACTCATTGCAACTCAGATCCCCCCTGCATGGTTCACACACCCACACCTCTCTTTCTTACACTCCTTCCCTCCTTCCTTCCTTGTCTGTCTCTCTCGCTCTCATTCTCTCTTATCTCTCTTTCTCTCATACACACTATGTCTCTCTCACACTCTCTCTCTCTCTATCTCTTTCTTCCAGCCTACAGCTGACAATCATGTGACAGCCAATAGAAAGAAGAGTTGTATTAAAAGGGAAGGGAGGTAGAGAGTGTTAAAAGCCTTGGGAGCATTGCGGTCATTGAGGAGGACACTGTCAGTAGGATAGAGACATATTGCACTTTAATTATACATGCAACAACTTGTGTAGTCTACTGTAACTACACAGAGATTTGACCAGTTTAATCCTAAAAGGATTGTCCCACTCTTGGTTTCTGTCACTGTTAACTGTGAGCCATGCTCCATCCCACTGACTTTCACTGCAGGACCTGCTGCTGAGGAGATGATGGGTGCAGTAGGTGAGGAAACAGCGACACCCTCTGGTCAACTGGTGTAAATGCACTGTACCAGGCGTTACTGCAATGTCTTCTAAAGACAAACCCATTGCATACGTAGTTACATACACTCCTATTTTTGCTATTTTTGTACTACACGGTGAACAGAACAGAACTAAATAGAACTGCAGTGAATTTTCTCCAAGCCTGAAATACTTTAGCATGCAACTTCCCTTAACCATACCTATTTTGGAACTAATTAGAAGTTGAAATGCATACATAAGTTTTTCCAAATGCCTCATATTAGAGTAACTACCATTATAATTTAGTTCACTCAATGTGTCCATTTCTCTATCCAACCTTTCCAAGACAGGAAATAAAGTTGAGATTCTAACAATCTTGGGAGGAAACATCATTTATTGAGCTCCTGTGTTCGTCCCTTTAAAGAATCCCCTTCACCATTGCAGTGTCACCTTGAAATGTGTCCTCTTTGAAGCCTAAGCAGGGACTCTGACAAGGCAGATAATTGGAACGGTGGAGGTTGTGACAATGGGCAGGTCCAAAAACCCACAACACATGGACAGATTACAGGAAGCCCTAACAATATTCCCCAAGGGCTTCAGAGGTACAGGCATGTATAGGACAAGGCTTTGGAGAGAGAGAAGCTGTGATAGAGTGAGAGCTAAGGTGTGTGTGTGTGTGTGTGTGTGTGTGTGTGTGTGTGTGTGTGTGTGTGTGTGTGTGTGTGTGTGTGTGTGTGTGTGTGTGTGTGTGTGTGTGTGTGTGTGTGTGTGTGTGTGTGTGTGTGTGTGTGTGTGTGTGTGGACCACAATTAGCTCTCACAGCCTCACTGCAGAATTAGAAGTTTATCCACGTTTCAAATACATTTTTGATAGGGTTAGCGTTAAGACAGGAATAGGCACTCATTCCGAATAGTTAAGGTAAGGGTTAAGGATAGGGTAATTTTTAAAATGTATTTTTAAAGTATCCACTACTGGGATCGAACATGCAGCCTTCTGATCCAGAATCATTGGATTACGCTCATCCACAACATCCAAAACTTGTTGCCCTGAGTGGCCGGTTTTAAAGGCATTTCCCGACGACGTCAGGACACGGATAGACGTCCAATTTCAAAGTCACGATCTGCCTGGGTTTATGATACTCTATGTCGGCGATGTTGGCAGTCCATTGCTTTACAATGGGAGGACAATGCAAGAGTTTAGATTTTTAGGAGGTCCATCATTTTAGAAGCACTCGTGTGTGTAATGTGTTCAAACCCAAATTGATTGAACACGCACCTCTCATCAGAGAAAACCGACGGTGAAAAACTATAACACTCCAGGAAATGATGTGCGGTGAGATAATCAAGCATTCAGTGGGAGTGTGAAATGACAGGGATAGAGGAACATGATTCACACAGCCTTACGAGACGACACAGACACAGACACCTACTCCTGACACACAGACACAGACACCTACTCCTGACACACAGACACAGACACCTACTCCTGACACACAGACACAGACACCTACTCCTGACACACAGACACAGACACCTGCTCCTGACACACAGACACAGACACCTACTCCTGACACACAGACACAGACACTTACTCCTGACACACAGACACAGACACCTACTCCTGACACAGACACAGACACCTACTCCTGACACACAGACACAGACACTTACTCCTGACACACAGACACAGACACCTGCTCCTGACACACAGACAGAGACACCTGCTCCTGACACACAGACACAGACACCTACTCCTGACACACAGACACAGACACCTACTCCTGACACACAGACACAGACACCTGCTCCTGACACACAGACACAGACACTTACTCCTGACACACAGACACAGACACCTGCTCCTGACACACAGACACAGACACCTACTCCTGACACACAGACACAGACACCTACTCCTGACACACAGACACAGACACCTACTCCTGACACACAGACACAGACACCTGCTCCTGACACACAGACACAGACACCTGCTCCTGACACACAGACATAGCAGCCGTGTCTGGATCATCAAGTAAAAATACTTTGAGTATCTGTATTGTACTATTGATGTTTTTGACTACTTTTACATTTCCTTCACTACATTCCTAAAGAAAATAATGTCCATGCATTTTCCCTGACACCCAGAAGCACTTGTTACATTCTGAATGCTTAGCAGGACAGGAAAATGGTTCACACACTTATGAAGAGAACATCCCGGGTCATCCCTGCTGTCTCTGATCTGACGCACTCACGAAACACAAATGCTTCGTTTGTAAATTATATCTGAGTGTTGGAGTGTGGCCCTGGCTATCCGTAAATCAATTTTTAAAAATAAAATTGTGCTGTCTGGTTTATACATTTACTTTTGATACTTAAGTATATTTTATCAGTGGCGCAGTGGTCTAAGGGACTGCATCATAGTGCTACCTGTGCCGCTAGAGATTCTGGGTTTGAGTCGTCTCTATTAATTGACACGACATCTATAGAGTATAGCCTAAATAGGATTTAAGCTCAAATCCATTTCTGTGTGTGGGTACACTAACAAGTTATGTCCAACAGAGAGCACTGTTCTACTGCGCCATGTTGAATGTCCCAAACTTCTCTCCCCTCCCACATAACCATGGAGGGAGACACTCACACTGGAGTCATTTACTGAGAGAGAAAAACACCACCTCGCAAATACACTGCACATAAAGCATTAGCTCTGTATAGAGCCCAATAATATACATTGAGTGGACAAAACATGAAGAACACCTGCTCTTTCCATGACATAGACTGACCAGGTGAATCCAGGTGAAAACTATGATCCCTTATTGATGTCACTTGTTAAATCCACTTCAAGCAGTGTAGATGAAGGGGAGGAGACAGGTTAAAGAAGGATTTGTAAGCCTTGAGACAATTGAGACATGGATTGTGTATGTGTACCATTTAGAGAGTAAAACAAGACAAAAGATTGAAGTGCCTTTGATCGGGTTATGGTAGTAGGTGCCAGGCTGGGTTTTTCACTATCAAAAGTTTCCTGTGTGTATCAAGAATGGTCCACCACCCAAAGGACATCCAGCCAACTGGACACAACTGTGGGAAGCATTGGAACCAACATTGGAGCCTAGAATGTCTAAGCAAACAGCTGGAGGCAGGGCTTTCTCCTATAGAGCTCCATTTTTATGGAACGGTCTGCCTACCCATGTCAGAGAAGCAAACTCGGTCTCAACCTTTAAGTCTTTACTGAAGACTAATCTCTTCAGTGGGTCATATGATTGAGTGTAGTCTGGCCCAGGAGTGGGAAGGTGAACGGAAAGGCTCTGGAGCAACGAACCGCCCTTGCTGTCTCTGCCTGGCCGGTTCCCCTCTATCCACTGGGATTCTCTGCCTCTAACCCTATTACAGGGGCTGGGTCACTGGCTTACTGGGGCTCTCTCATGCCGTCCCTGCAGGGGGTGCGTCACTTGAGTGGGTTGATTCACTGTTGTGGTCATCCTTGCTGGGTTGGCGCCCCCCCCCACTTGGGCTGTGCCGTGGCGGAGATCTTTGTGGGCTATACTCAGCCTTGTCTCAGGATGGTAAGTTGGTGGTTGAAGATATCCCTCTAGTGGTGTGGGGGCTGTGCTTTGGCAAAGTGGGTGGGGTTATATCCTTCCTGTTTGGCCCTGTCCGGGGGTGTCCTCGGATGGGGCCACAGTGTCTCCTGTCCCCTCCTGTCTCAGCCTCCAGTATTTATGCTGTAGTAGTTTGTGTCGGGGGGCTAGGGTCAGTTTGTTATATCTGGAGTACTTCCCCTGTACTATTCGGTGTCCTGTGTGAATCTAAGTGTGCGTTCTCTAATTCTCTCCTTCTTTCTTTCTCTCTCTCGGAGGACCTGAGCCCTAGGACCATGCCCCAGGACTACCTGACATGATGACTCCTTGCTGTCCCCAGTCCACCTGGCCATGCTGCTGCTCCAGTTTCAACTGTTCTGCCTTACTATTATTCGACCATGCTGGTCATTTATGAATATTTGAACATCTTGGCCATGTTCTGTTATAATCTCCACCCGGCACAGCCAGAAGAGGACGGGCCACCCCACATATGCTCTCTCTAATTCTCTCTTTCTTTCTCTCTCTCGGAGGACCTGAGCCCTAGGACCGTGCCCCAGGACTACCTGACATGATGACTCCTTGCTGTCCCCGGTCCACTTGACTGTGCTGCTGCTCCAGTTTCAACTGTTCTGCCTTGTTATTATTCGACCATGCTGGTCATGTATGAACATTTGAACATCTTGGCCATGTTCTGTTATAATCTCCACCCGGCACAGCCAGAAGAGGACTGGCCACCCCACATAGCCTGGTTCCTCTCTAGGTTTCTTCCTAGGTTTTGGCCTTTCTAGGGAGTTTTTCCTAGCCACCGTGCTTCTACACCTGCATTGCTTGCTGTTTGGGGTTTTAGGCTGGGTTTCTGTACAGCACTTTGAGATATCAGCTGATGTACAAAGGGCTATATAAATAAATTTGATTTTGATTTTGATTTGAACATGGGCCAGCATCCCTGTGGAACGCTTTCAACACCTTGTGCAATGAATTGATGCTGTTCTGAGCGAAAAGGGGGTGCAACTCAATATTAGGAAGGTGTTTCTAATGTTTAGTATACTCAGTGTATATTGTATCTGTCTGTGTGTGCGTGTGTGTTTGTGTAACAGCATTGTCCTGTCTTGTGGTCTTGGCTTTAGAGAGAGTGGTCAGTATAATTAGGTGCTCATTAGAGTGTTTTGTGCTCCTGCCCTAAAGTCAATTGAAACAAACGGATGGGTTTTGCCACTGGCTCCAATTAGCACCTGGTCAGAAAAGACTGCAAGCAGAGCCCTGGCTACAAAACACACCCAATACAACACTTTGTATGCATCACACAAATGCTCCGAGCACATGAAACGCCATCCTGCTACCAACACACGTACATTCACAATCACCTGTACTTCCGCCTATTTAACCCAGTCCTCACATAAATGTATACCGTAAGCAAACAGTTGATTATGACACAGTGTATTACACAGACAGCGTTCTGAAACGCAGTGCCTCACCAAATCCCTCTCTTATTTTGTCAGTTTTGTTTCTCTCCCACTCACTCCCCTCATCCTTTCCCATCTCTCTTCTCCCTCCCTCACCTTATTTGATGATGTGTATGGTGATGACTGTCTGCGAGACCATGGCCCAGACAGAGATGAATATAGATGAACAACATTATGTGTCTGAAATAAAAGGTTTGAGTCAAGCACGATTGAAATGTAAAAAGCCAATGCACCCGCTTTCGCAGAGACTCTGCATCCACGGTAAACACGGCCTAGGTCAGCTCAATCTGAAATGACTTTTATGTTTCAGTCGCGCTATAGCGCTGAACTTTCGCGATACCGATTTAATCAAGCCCAAAGTTGTTGACATACACAGGCGGGGTGGGCGGGTTGGTGTGTGTGTGTGTGTGTGTGTGTGTGTACAGTATGTGTGTGTGACCTTTCTTAGCATTTACAACCTCGGACGTAGAAACCTGCAAGCTATCATCTACATAACCAGGCAACAAACCCATACATTTACAACTTCATATGGACAACTGTGTATGAACAGTTTATTCATGATGGAAACTCATAGAACTCTAGTGCATTATTGACCCATGTCCTAACCTAAAGAATATGATCTCCTGGTACACACACATGCATAGGACACACGGCATGCACACAAACACACACACAGAGTTGCTGAGTAAAACCCCTGGGGCTGGTTTGGGCAGCTCTTCCACTTTGTTGTTCTGGTTAATCACACGGACTCACAGAGCGGATGATGTGCCTGCAGCCACCAGCTCTCTTCTCTGTCAGTCCTCTGCTCTCCCCTTACCTGTGATGAGTGGTCCCCCCGGGGGCACCAGCACCCAACAACCCACCCCCTCTCTCATTTTAACATGACATCTGAGTTTCGCTTGCTACAGAATAACAGCACACTGAAACACCAGCCAATAATCATATCCCTTTCCTCAGCCCATTGAATACCAAGGCTATACAGTATATATTTTACTCAGACTGAGCAAGACAGGGCCTGCACAAGGGAAAGGGGGATACCTAGTCAGTTGTACAACTGAACGCCTTCAACTGAAATGTGTCTTCCGCGTTTAACCCAACCCCTCTGAATCAGAGAGGTGTGGGGGGGCTGCCTTAATCGACATCCACTCCTTCGGCGCCATAAACCTCAATTGCATACTCCTCGCGTCCTCTCTTCTCACCTCCTTCTCAAAACTTATTGGATGAGAAAGTCAGAGAAACTCCTCCTCCAATAGGTTTTGAGAAGGAGGCGAGGAGAGAGGATGTGAGGAGTATGCAAATTGAGATTCTCCCAAGGTGCCACAGAAGTGAACCTCTGGCATCATAGGCTACTCTGGCATCGCCTATACCTATAACACATTTTGTAGGACTGAATGCAACATCACAGTAGCATGGTTCATTGAAGTCATTGGATACTGAATACAGATGCTTTATTTCAAGATACCGAGACCCGGTGCAACATAGGCTATCTACTGTATCTCAGATGGGTTATCTGTCGACGAGGGAGAAGGAAAATGTTCCTATCGCTTTAACATTTTATGACGTCACCCAGATGCAGATCTCCATCTGAAAATATACTTTATTCAATAGAGTTAAAACTGCTCCGAGTGTGGACAAAACAACATTTATGTAAATATTATTTCACAGATACAGAGTGGCTTCGGCAGATAATAAGACATCCTTATTGTGGCAAAAATGGGAACCGCACTCATTCTGCAGCAGCTTTGAGTGAATTCGAGTGAGCATGTGTCAGTTTTAAAAAGAGAGAAAGAGAGAAAAAGAGAGAGAGAGAGAAAGAAAGAGAGAGAAAGAAAGAAAAAGAAAGAGAGAGATGAAACACACAAGCAGCTCTTCTAAGGCAGCAGCCGAGGAATATTCACGAGCGAGAGGCTGCAAAATAATGAACATCGTTAGGCAACAATCCTGTAAAAGTAATTATGATATGCCAAACGAAGCCACAACGAAACGGAAGATCCATTCATAGCTCCCCTTTGTAGCCAATATAAAACATCAACGAAGAATCGCAAGTAGGCTAAGCAAAGGAGAGGTCTGAAACCCTGTTTGGAGAGTCTTTATTTTATTCATTTAAATAATTCGTTAATGTTGGCCTTCTCGCAACAGAGGGAGGCGCCGTGGAAATGTATCACCATGGAGAGACGGAGAGAAGACGAGCATCCTTTGCGTTGAGTTAGCCGCTAATGCGTTATACGCCGTGGAAATGTATCACCATGGAGAGACGGAGAGAAGAGGAGCATCCTTTGCGTTGAGTTAGCCGCTAATGCGTTATACGCATTGGTTTTTATTATCGTTTTATTTTCTCTGCTTTCTCTTACGGTATCAAACATGTGGTGAGCTATCTGTCGACTAGAGAGAGAAGGGTGTTGTCAGAAAGAGGAAAGACAGAAGGAGGGGGCATTAGGTGTTTTGGGGGGAGACAGACCGACACCGAGAAGGTGAATTGATGTGCGAAAGCCTGCGACACGTCACTTTCCTGAGAAATAATCATGCAAAAGAAAGAAATGGCGTAAACCATAACCCCATAAAACAAGAGAGCGAACAAGACACATCTTCAAGGGAGACCCTCGCGTTCTCACGCTTATTGGGAATATTTTGGGTAAGCCTATTCCTACCTTTTTGAAACATAATTGTCATGATTTCCTATAGCTTTTATGTGTGTGCAAGCATCTGGGTGATGCGGTTGCTCCATAGGTTCTTCCCATGTATCGATCATGGCGCACTGTCACTGTTGGCAAACGAGATGTCAATTGGCAAATCTTCCTGTGAATTTGTAACGTTTTCCTTCAACGGTGGGCTATATCAGTGGCCTTTGCCTGTTGATAAACTGTCGCCTCCTGACGTTTTGACGGTAACATTATGGCTGGCTATTATCCGCAGAACAACCTGCGATGCCGAGTTGTCTTTCCGTCTTACCCAATAATAAAATGGACCCAAGACGGTCGGTATCAGGTTTGATTTGAATCAGGACATGCCTATCTATGAGTCGGACCGGCAGTGCTGCTCACCAACCGAGGAGCCATTTAAGGACTTAATTGCGCCCATCGCTAGCCCCGTTGGCTACGTAGGGACTTATTTATTTTTTCACTTGATAAGATAATGGTTGTAGGCTTTGTGCTCTTAGGAGTGCCAGATCCCACCACCATAGGTTAAATAGATTGTCGTGTGTTTGATTGCATTTGTGATTTCTTTTAACGTCCTGCAGCGACACTTTTTGTTTTACTTTTCCTGTTGAAAAGCGATATCCCAAGTATAAATACAGTAAAGTACACACACAAAAAGGTAAAACATGTTTGTGTTTTTTTAATACACAACTGGTAACTTCAAGGAGTAGGGCATTCAAAGAGTCAGTCTGATGGGAAGTCGTGATGTCATCGGCCTCCCACTGACTTGAGGAGCACCCCCCACACACACTTGTGCCATGTCATGACTTACCTGGACCTCCTATTGAGATGTGCCTTTTGCTAAGTAAATCAGGTGTTAAATGAGGCGAAAGGGAGACTGGAGTGCCACTTTAAAGGCAATTTTTAATATTGATCACTGTCATCAACACACGCCCTAACAGTCACACATGTAAAACACACACCCGCACAAACACTCCCACACAGGTATGATCAGATGCACATCACAGGAGAGTGCATTGTGACTACGCAAGTGAATGCACACACTCTCGTCTAAGGAGAGAGGCCCATTTATATTCATTGCTGGTTGGGCAGTACTCCGTCAATGGCAGAATTCAGCTCAGACAAGAGGACCTCTGTTCAGATGGAGGTCCTGGGTACGTTTATACTCTGGCCTTCTTAATGATAGCAGATCAGTCTCTGCGCTGCCCACTGATCTGAATGATGGGCTCCTAATCAGCTAGTGCTCCTAACTACACTAATGACTCCGGGTACGTCTGCGATGTGTACATGATGTATGGAGAATGATTCTATCAGTCCAATGATTTGGACGGTTACGAGGAAAAAGTGTGAGCTACAAGTGAGAGCCCTGAACTACGGAACTTGCGGAGCCCTTTTGAGTTGTGCTCGTTTTTAATGTACAGCATTCTGGATCTGTCATCTGGGGGGGGCATCAACATGATTGATTTACTTAAAGTTAGAACTCACAAGGGGTTTTCCACTGACTAAAACCAACAGGTTATGTCTAAGTCTATGGCCTGTACCCTGGCCCCATGCCTGGAGCAGCACTCGCTGTGTCATAACGCTGCCATCAAATCAAAGACTACATGCAAAGGAGGGTGTAGGGCTTAAGGGTCTGCACTCACCTATGAGGCACACTCATTATTCACACTTTGACATGCTCACAGCACAAACATAGCATTTTCATATATAACAGATGCATTGAATCTACCATATACCTTTTTTTGTTGGCAGAGTAGAGAGAGTATCTTTACCCTAGCCTGTCGGAGTAGAGAGATTCACCTACTAGACCTATACTGCATCTTCTCTGTGTGGAGACTGGCGGAGTGTCGTGTGGCTGTGTTGAGCAGGCCAGGTCCAGGGAAGAGAAGGGGCTATAGGGATGTAGCCTGGCAGTGAGTTCATCATGGATGCATGCATATGAGGCCTTTCCTCAGAGCGGATGAATAATGAAGGGTACGCCGATGTTCAGTTTGCACCAACCCCTGAGTATGCACTTCTTCTCTGGTGCCTGGCACAACTAATGTGTGTTCTGTTTTACACGGGGCCAGCTTGTAGGCATCTACTGCAGCTGGATTACCATTTAAACCATCATCAGGGTGGGTGGAGCCTGCTTCCTTCACACTCAGATATTAACTTTAAGACCGTTGGCTCGGTTTTGTTCTTTTATTTTCATATCCTGTTCTTTTTTGAAGTTGTCGGCTTCTTGTCCTAAGTGAAACTTTATAACCATGCCATATCATATGCAACTTCCATGGCAATATGTAGTGAAATGTCAGGCAAGTAGAAATGTGTGGATGTAGACATTCTTTTCTTGGTAGAATGAATAGGGTTGTTTACAGAAAACGCTGCATTTTGCAGGTGTGTGTGGCCAGTGCAGCCATCTTTTTTCATGTCTTCACCGTATATAACAAGGTCATTTTAGTGCTGGTTCATTTCCCATCCAGGTGATCCCTAGTCCTCTCTCACACACTTATCAGGCTGATATCAGTACAACCCTGTCTTACGCTGACTTCCGTACAGTTCCCTCAGAGGACAGGAAATCTCAGAGTATACTTGCCTCTTGCGCATACAAATGATGTCGGTACGGTCCTTTCTCACATACAGCTGATCTCAGTGCACCACTTTGGTTAACCTATTCACCACCTCAATGTACTCGAGCCAGCTGTTATTTTTTTTGTTCTTCATCATTTGCTACATTCACAGGCTTCACACCAAACAGACCAGTGTAGCGTGTGAATCATCGGCTGGACTCAACACTTTTCTCAAGGCAAGATCTATATTTCAGCAGCTGCCTGTGATGGTGCCAGGCTCCAAAAAGCTCTCAACATGGCCCAATGAACCGTGGTTATTTGCCCAGATGGGTGCCTAACCCCAAATCCCCAAATGTGGCCCAGTGAACCAAGCTAATGATGCCTGCCGGGACGCAGAGCAACACTGGCTGTACTGAGAGGAGTGGCTGGTCTCCCCCCTGCCCTGCCCTGCCTCCGCTGCAGCTGCTGACTAAGGAGATTTCCTTCGTTGTGTTCCATCGTGAGCTACGACTGACAGGCTATGGAGGCCTGATGGAAAGTGCTCGTGTTATTTAGAGTGTGAAGACTAAAGTTTGAGCTTTTACTGTATTACAAGGAAAAGAAAATGGGGAAACTGGTCAAACATGCCACATGCCACAAGCTTTGTGACCTTCCAACCAGTAATGTAGAGATGATTCAAAACAACATTGTCAATGATGGAGTGGAACTCTAGTCAAACCCAGTGTTGTCCAATTAGCTTCTAGATCAGCGGCCACCAACCTTTTCTGAGTCAAGATCACTTTCTAAGTCAAAATCCAAGCTGAGATCTTCCGCTCAAACTTGAAAAAAAATTAAAAACGTAAAAACCTATGCAACATTAACCTATTAGGAATAAGGTTCATGCATTAGGCCTAATACATGATCACAGCATATTGGCTATGCTTGGCATGGCGATATTGTTCTTCTCAGACCATATTATATTTCAAAACGTGAGCTAAATAGATCTGTTGTATTACTTGTGGCACAGCTGAGCATAAATTGAACTAATTTTCTTTTTTGTTTTTACTGGATTTTTCTGATGGTCAGTCTCAACGGAGGGAGGGAGAGCGCAACAGAGGGTCCACCTCTTACGTTCTCTGCTCTCTCCCTCCCTCCGCTGAGACTGACCAGAGAGAGGGGACACCGTCTTCCACCTATTGGTGGAACTCGAGTCGCACTGCATTATTTTTGCCTCATGCACAAATTCATATTGTTCCTATGACCATAGAAAGTCAAATATTCCTTGATATTAAAATGGAAACAACAAGCTGGTAATAATAACAACGCAGGCCTATCAACAGGCTACATTTGGCTACTCATTCATTGCAGTTGCAGTGCTGGTTGGTTGGTTGTAGCAAGAGTGGAAGTAGGGAGAGGCACGTTTTATGGTTTGTAAAAGTGTTTCATAAACAACAATGTTAACAGTGCTGAATAAAAACTTAAACATGAACACACTCATAAAAGCAGGAGTTCTTAGCTGCATTCTTTGACAGTCTCTTTCTGGTGTTGGTTTTAACAGTTTGGGAATCTCACTTAGTATGAAACTTTGCTGTGGTGTCTTGGAAGTTCCAGGCACCATGATTTGAGCTATCTGACTGGCCAGCAATGGGCACACTTGAGTTAGCACTCGGTGCCAACAGCGCGAGACGAATTTAAAACAAATAGGAGCGCAAAGGTTTATCTCTGGCTTTTCTACAGAAATGTTTGGCGATCGACTATGAATGCCTTGAAGATAGACCGGTTGGTGGCCACTGCTCTAGATACAGTCCTCAGCCTGTCCCTTTGTCAAGACCCGGGAGCAATTATTTCCTGAGCATTCCTCTGCTACGTGTCACTATCGAGTCACAACCCAACAACATGACACAGGGCTGCTTATGTCACAGTTCTTAATTTCACATTCCAGACCTCTTATTGCATTCACCCTGTCACATTACAGGGATAATCAAGGATTATGAGAAGAGAGAATCTCTTTTTAACAGAGCTGGAATATAGCTTCTATGTGTGATAAAGTGTGTAAAATCTTGGTTCCCTCTGTGTTTCAGGGGCCAGGGATTGGTAAGTAAGCGGCTCCTGTGGGTGTTAGGCCCTGATGTCACAGGACATAGAGCTCCTTCGCTTGACGGGTGAACCTGAAGGGAAAACACAAGTAAACACAGAGGCATAATTGGGAGGAGTTTCCGTTTGTGGAGTCAGTGGACTGCCAGTGGGTTTTTGCGGAATAAATGCGCTTTCAGGTGAAAGCCCCACTATCACATTGCTGGGGAATAGGGAATTATACCGCTGGGGAAAAAAACAGCAATGCAGTTTATTCCTGCTTTTCTGAAAACTGCCTTAAATTATTCAGTTGTTTGGAAACTCAGATCCCAGCTGGACTACATTGCTGCGTCAGTTCAGGGACTAGGTTTCAGCAGTGGTGGAGGAGACAAGCCAAGCAAACAAACACGCGCAAACCAGATGGTAAGCAGATAGCCAAATAGACAGAGGCAGGCCCGAGTCAGAGCAGAGCAGACAGAGGTGTTGTAGTATTGGCCCTAAAGTTAAGTTGTACCTGTCCTTACAAAAAAACAGCGTGAAAAAATATGTGCTTTTTCGAACACGTGTGTACAAATCCCATTTGAAATGTTCTCATGAGTAAGATGTGGTTTTCGAACATGTGTCAAGTTTCACATTTGACATTTGTCACCTTTTTCCCTCGCGAAAAAAAGAAATTCCCCGGGTGAACTTTTTTCATCACTTCCAGCTACATCTGGTCTCCCATCCAGGGACCTACCAATACCAACCCTGCTTAGCTTTGTTGCTGGAATGAATGGGCCAGAACTTGCAAATGGAAAAAAAGAAAGCGAAAGCAAAGGCCAGTGTAATAACCAAAGACCGGGGAAATTGTAGGAAAGAGGGAGGTGTTTTATTTTCTAACAAAATATTTGAAAACAATTGTCTTGCATCCATATACAATTAATTTGCTCTCTATTTTGTTTTGCTATCAATACTTTCCTATTTATGTTTTGCTTTCAATATCATTATTTTTGTTTGCAATAATATATATTAATGGCACAAAAGTAACTCACTCCCTAGAGGATTCCACTATATAATAACACTACGACTCTATTAAAGTAACTCACTCCCTAGAGGATTCCACTATATAACAACACTACGACTCTATTAAAGTAACTCACTCCCTGGAGGATTCCACCATATAACAACACTACGACTCTATTAAAGTAACTCACTCCCTAGAGGATTCCACTATATAACAACACTACAACTCTATTAAAGTAACTCACTCCCTGGAGGATTCCACTATATAACAACACTACAACTCTATTAAAGTAACTCACTCCCTAGAGGATTCCACTATATAACAACACTACGACTCTATTAAAGTAACTCACTCCCTAGAGGATTCCACTATATAATAACACTACAACTCTATTAAAGTAACTCACTCCCTAGAGGATTCCACTATATAACACAACACTACGACTCTATTAAAGTAACTCTATTAAAGTAACTCACTCCCTAGAGGATTCCACTATATAACACCACTACGACTCTATTAAAGTAACTCACTCCCTAGAGGATTCCACTATATAACAACACTACAACTCTATTAAAGTAACTCACTCCCTAGAGGATTCCACTATATAACAACACTACGACTCTATTAAAGTAACTCACTCCCTAGAGGATTCCACTATATAATAACACTACAACTCTATTAAAGTAACTCACTCCCTAGAGGATTCCACTATATAACAACACTACAACTCTATTAAAATAACTCACTCCCTAGAGGATTCCACTATATAACAACACTACGACTCTATTAAAGTAACTCACTCCCTAGAGGATTCCACTATATAATAACACTACAACTCTATTAAAATAACTCACTCCCTAGAGGATTCCACTATATAACAACACTACAACTCTATTAAAATAACTCACTCCCTAGAGGATTCCACTATATAACACCACTACGACTCTAAATTCACTCCCTAAGATTCCACTATATAACAACTCACTCCCTAGAGGATTCCACTATATAACACCACTACGACTCTATTAAAGTAACTCACTCCCTAGAGGATTCCACTATATAACACCACTACGACTCTATTAAAGTAACTCACTCCCTAGAGGATTCCACTATATAACACCACTACGACTCTATTAAAGTAACTCACTCCCTAGAGGATTCCACTATATATACTCTATTAAAGTAACTCACTCCCTAGAGGATTCCACTATATCTATTAAAGTAACTCACTCCCTAGAGGATTCCACTATATAACAACACTACGACTCTATTAAAGTAACTCACTCCCTAGAGGATTCCACTATATAACACCACTACGACTCTATTAAAGTAACTCACTCCCTAGAGGATTCCACTATATAACAACACTACGACTCTATTAAAGTAACTCACTCCCTAGAGGATTCCACTATATAACAACACTACGACTCTATTAAAGTAACTCACTCCCTAGAGGATTCCACTATATAACAACACTACAACTCTATTAAAGTAACTCACTCCCTAGAGGATTCCACTATATAACAACACTACGACTCTATTAAAGTAACTCACTCCCTAGAGGATTCCACTATATAACAACACTACGACTCTATTAAAGTAACTCACTCCCTAGAGGATTCCACTATATAACAACACTACGACTCTATTAAAGTAACTCACTCCCTAGAGGATTCCACTATATAACAACACTACGACTCTATTAAAGTAACTCACTCCCTGGAGGATTCCACTATATAACAACACTACGACTCTATTAAAGTAACTCACTCCCTAGAGGATTCCACTATATAACAACACTACGACTCTATTAAAGTAACTCACTCCCTGGAGGATTCCACCATATAACAACACTACGACTCTATTAAAGTAACTCACTCCCTAGAGGATTCCACTATATAACAACACTACGACTCTATTAAAGTAACTCACTCCCTGGAGGATTCCACCATATAACAACACTACGACTCTATTAAAGTAACTCACTCCCTAGAGGATTCCACTATATAACAACACTACGACTCTATTAAAGGTGTTTAAAGCTGCAATCCTTAATTGAAACATTAACAAAGGCGTCTCGCTGCCTCAGTTTTGGTAAAAAGCTGAGGTATGAGGCTGGACCATCCATGATATCAAAATTATATACTGTAAATTATGCTTTTTAGGCTGAACAGTGTTTGTTTACTTTTACTTCGTTTACAAATATTGTAGTTAATGTGGAGTTTAATGTGGCTATGCAGTGAGATTGCACATTAGATTTTTACTTTCACGTGAAATTGAAAGTTCATTTGAAAAACAGTGACAGAAGTTTTTCACATGAAACTGCTAATTTAATTTTTTACATGTGATTGTTTTTCACATGTGAAATTGCAATTCCACATGTTAAAGTGAGATTTTCACATGTGGAGTTTTCTTACATGTGAACCTGCAAATGAGATTGTTTCACATGTGATTCATTTTCACATGTGGAGTTTTTTTAACATGTGGAATGGCACATGTTTTTCACCTGTGAAAGGTTTTAACATGTGAAACCACAAATTTCATGTAGAACTGCAATTCACATGAAATTGCCAGCAGCATACCACCCTGCATACCACTGCTGGCTTGCTTCTGAAGCTAAGCAGGGTTGGTTCTGGTCAGTTCCTGGATGGGAGACCAGATGCTGCTGGAAGTGGTGTTGGAGGGCCAGTAGGAGGCACTCTTTCCTCTGGTCTAAAAACAATAACCCAATGCCCCAGGGCAGTGACTGCCCTGTGTAGGGTGCCGTCTTTTGGATGGGACGTTAAACGGGTGTCCTGACTCTCTGAGGTCATTAAAGATCCCATGGCACTTATCGTAAGAGTAGGGGTGTTAACCCCGGTGTCCTGGCTAAATTCCCAATCTGGCCCTCAAACCATCACGGTCACCTAATAATCCCCAGTTTACAATTGGCTCATTCATCCCCTGTAACTATTCCCCAGGTCGTTGCTGCAAATGAGAACTTGTTCTCAGTCAACTTACCTGGTAAAATAATGGATAAATAAATACATGTGAGATTAAAAAACATGTTATTCTCCTCACATGTGAAAAGGTGGTGTGAACATGAACTCTACATTTAATACATGTAAAAAATATGGTTTCACGTGACACTTTTAAGCTCATCATTTGAAAACAGCTATTTCGCATGTCAAATGTACATTTTCACTTGTGAAACTGCAAAACGTGTTTTTTTGCAAGGGTGTAGAAGTCCTCTGGACATTATTCATCACAAGGGTTGGGTTTGCCACCTGGCCACACATTTGTTTCACCCCAAATTGAGTAACGTCCGTGTCCCCATTTATAAGTGATGTACTTAGTTTTTAACGCCAAGCGCTAGTGTACAGTGCTGTGTAATGAAACATTCTGGAATGTGCTCTGTTTTAAAGCATGCAAGGCTCCCTGAAGGTGAGCATCTGGCCTTCCAAATGATGATACATCACATAACAAGCATCTTAACTAATGCAGGATATTAACCATTTATCAAAAGGAAGCTTTGTATGTCTGCTGAGGCTGATCAAGACTTGGTTCATTCTACAGCTCTCACATGGCCCCGTCATCAAACGCTCTATTGATATTCTACAAGTTCATTTCTAACCAATTATGTATTGCGTGTCACGTGATGATTGTAAAATTGTATATTGATTGTTTATTTTAGAGCAACACGGGGTGCCCTTGAGACAAATGATTATGATTGGTTGACCCCTGACCCTCCTCATAACTCATCTCTAATCACTCCCTGTCACATCCTACTCTAAACAGTATCACATAACCATCTCCACATCATCCTATGTCACTGTCCATATTATCCTTCCTGAATACCCTGTATCACTCTACCTCCCCCATGTCATTCTACACCACTGTTGTCTGTCACCATCCATTTTACCTGGTTATTCTCTACATGCTCTGCATTAGTCTTCAAACCTCATTACTCCCATATCACTCTCAATATTCCTGTATCACTCCACCTCCCTATGGCTCTCCATCATCCTCCAAACCACTCCATCTGGGTCCAACATCATGGGTTCTCGTTTTGGTATAGTACCTGCCTACTACTTAGACCGTCTCTCCTGCATTTATCCCCTGATTGCACAGCTGTGTGTGTGTGTGTGTGTGTGTGTGTGTGTGTGTGTGTGTGTGTGTGTGTGTGTGTGTGTGTGTGTGTGTGTGTGTGTGTGTGTGTGTGTGTGTGTGTGTGTGTGTGTGTGTGTGCGTGCTGCGCCGCCTGCCGCCCAGGGTTTCTTTGCACTCTCAGGCTCTTATGTAAGACGGAGGCAGGTGGTGCAGACACGGTTCACTCTGGACATGGGGAGAGAGAGAGCTGTGAATCACAGTTGGCTCTAGTGAAGCTAGCTATAGCAGCAACTGAGCCACTGAAAGTTAAAAATGGCGACATCAAAACCAAACATTTGCTGAAACCGTGACCAGACACAATACACTGGGGTTTTTATATCAAAATCAGCATAAAACCAATCTATTAGACAGTAAAACATTTAAAAAAAAATCTGATTTATCTTGTGGCAATTATTACCTTTTCACATAATATATATATGATTAGATCAATGTTCATACATTACGTCCCATGTTGTAGCGTATATGACATATGGCTTGCACTTCTGCTCTTCTCAGTATCGTGCGTCTCAGAGGACATAGATCACTGCTCTGCTCTCATACAGTGGGGCAAAAAAGTATTTAGTCAGCCACCAATTGTGCAAGTTCTCCCACTTAAAAAGATGAGGCCTGTAATTTTCATCATAGGTACACTTCAACTATGACAGACAAAATGAGAAAGAAAAATCCAGAAAATCACATTGTAGGATTTTTTATGAATTTATTTGCAAATCATGGTGGAAAACTTTTGTTATTGACAATACTTATTTATCTCAATACTTTGTTATATACCTTTTGTTGGCAATGACAGAGGTCAAACGTTTTCTGTAAGTCTTCACAAGGTTTTCACACACTATTGCTGGTATTTTGGCCGATTCCTCCATGCAGATCTCCTCTAGAGCAGTGATGTTTTGGGGCTGTTGCTGGGCAACACGGACTTTCAAATCCCTCCAAAGATTTTCTATGGGGTTGAGATCTGGAGACTGGCTAGGCCACTCCAGGACCTTGAAATGCTTCTTAAGAAGCCACTCCTTCGTTGCCCGGGCGGTGTGTTTGGTGGGATCATTGTCATGCTGAAAGACCCAGCCACGTTTCATCTTCAATGCCCTTGCTGATGGAAGGAGGTTTTTAACTCAAAATCTCACAATACATGGCCCCATTAATTATTTCCTTTACACGGATCAGTCGTCCTGGGCCCTTTACAGAAAAACAGCCCCAAAGCATGATGTTTCCACCCCCATGCTTCACAGTAGGTATGGTGTTCTTTGGATGCAACTCGGCATTCTTTGTCCTCCAAACACGACGAGTTGAGTTTTTACCAAAAAGTTATATTTTGGTTTCATCTGACCATATGACATTCTCCCAATCTTCTTCTGGATCATCCAAATGCTCTCTAGCAGACTTCAGAAGGGCCTGGACATGTACTGTCTTAAGCAGGGGGACACGTCTGGCACTGCAGGATTTGAGTCCCTGGCGGTGTAGTGTGTTACTGATGGTAGGCTTTGTTACTTTGGTCCCAACTCTCTGCAGGTCATTCACTAGGTCCCCCCGTGTGGTTCTGGAATTTTTGCTCACCGTTCTTGTGATCATTTTGACCCCACGGGGTGAGATCTTGCGTGGAGCCCCAGATCGAGGTAGATTATCAGTGGTCTTTGTATGTCTTCCATTTCCTAATAATTGCTCCCACATTTGATTTCTTCAAACCAAGCTGCTTACCTATTGCAGATTCAGTCTTCCCAGCCTGGTGCAGGTCTACAATTTTGTTTCTGGTGTCCATTGACAGCTCTTTGGTCTTGGCCATAGTGGAGTTTGGAGTGTGACTGTTTGAGGTTGTGGACAGGTGTCTTTTATACTGATAACAAGTTCAAACAGGTGCCATTAATACAGGTAACAAGTGGAGGACAGAGGAGCCTCTTAAAAGAAGTTACAGGTCTGTGAGAGCCAGAAATCTTGCTTGTTTGTAGGTGACCAAATACTTATTTTCCACCATAATTTGCAAATAAATTCATTAAAAATCCTACAATGTGATTTTCTGGATTGTTTTTATCATTTTGTCTGTCATAGTTGAAGTGTACCTATGATGAAAATTACAGGCCTCTCTCATCCTTTTAAGTGCAGAACTTGCACAATTGGTGGCTGACTAAATACTTTTTTGCCCCACTGTATATAAGCTATGGTGATTTGAGCCCTCGTAGGTTGTCATTTATGATTCTTGCCTTGGAGGCAGCTCTGCAGAGTGGTCACTAGCTGGTACAGCCACAGTCATAAAATCGGATTTTAAACCTAACCTTACCCTCAACCTTAAGCAGACTGCTAAGCCTTATGCCTAACCCTAACTTTAAAGACGAAAAAGCACATTTTTGTTTTCGTAAATCTTTACGGTATGTACAATTTTGACTTTGCAGCTGGCCCATCTAGCAGAAATTGCTCAGTTCTGCCTCCAGGGCAAGATTCATGACAATAACAACCTGTTGAGTCCTCTGGAAGTTCTTCGTACTGTTAGCCAAACCTGTATGGTGGACAGATATATTGATGGACAGGTGAAATTAGGTGTATGGAGATTACAAGGCCAACTAGAAATGTCCTAGAACTCTTCCTCATTTTGTCCACCAGTAACGTCATTAAAAAAATCCATTGCATGCAGCAATATGACTCCTCGTAGCCGTTTGCATATTTCATTTTGTTCCCCCCCTAGAAGCAGCTGATATAAATATTGAGAAACAACTACTGCATAAATAAATTATTTGAAGGAGCTGCTGCTAAAACAAAGGAAACCGAAAAGAGATCCCTTTTTTGACATTATTGAACAACCAAATTGAAAGCATAGCGGATAAGAGTGCTGGGCCAGTAACCCAAAGATCGCCGGTTCGAATCTCCGAGCCAACTTGGTGAAAAGTATGTTGACGTGCCCTTGTGTGAAAAATATGTTCATGTGCCCTTGAGCAAGGCACTTAATCTTAATTGCTCCTGGTTAAGAGCGTCTGCTAAGTGAGAAGTATTCTGCGGCCTGAGAGACTGCCTGTGCCTCGAGAGCGCCGCTGTAGGGACACGTGAGGGATGCCTTCCCACTGATGAGTTTGGCAGCATGCACCTGTAGTCTTTTAGTGACAGATTGAAGAGTTTCAGACGCGCCAAATCCGGATATCAATTTAAACTTTTAATTTCACATTGTTCTGATTCTCAGCCAAAACCGGCATAGACAATTATTCCAGCCTTTAAAAACAAACGTTCCCGACTATCAGCAATAAAATGAATACAAATATTGCATGTCTCATCTATCAGTGTAGAAGTGATACAATGCCAACCTACCGCCAAATAGGTCAATGATTTCTTTATTTTTCAATGCGCATAGTTGCACATTTTGTTGATCCTATGGTTCACCTCAAGGTGTTCTGTATCTGACATTGCTAAAAAGAGATCCAGACATCACCAACTCTGACCAACTAAAAATAAGAATTTGAACTCTGTGTGAACTAAGCTACAGACAACATAGACGGTATGGAGTAATTAAGATATCTCAAACGCCAAAAGGCATGGAACTATGGTATTGTGTTTGAGTCAAGGGGTGGTCAATCTCGTATCTGCTGCAATTTATCCCCTAGGCCAGTTGCAGGCCTGAGTGACGTAGCTGGGTCCTCGGGGGAAACGTATCAAGCCAGACCAACCTTCCGACCCCCGATCTATATATATGCCAAGACAACTAGCCCTAACACCGCTTATCATTCTGTCCATGTTAGGGTCGGAAGAAAGGGTAACTTGGCTGTGGACGTGCTAATGCTAGCTAAGTCCACTTTAAGACAGGCCGTGACTGTGGGGGATGTGATTGCTGTCCCTAAAGACAGAGTGAAGAGGATGGCAACCTCATTGAAGACACATTTAGTCATTCTTGTCCCGAGAGAGAGGGAGGCAGGGTGTAAGAGTGCCTCCGTGCTTACATGTGTTTTGTGCGTGATCTCTGTCAAATACATACATTGCTTCTATCTTTGCAAACTATTGTATATTAATGTTGCTAAAGCAGGTTATAACAATCCATAGCTAGTTAACTAAATTAAGTACAATAAAACATAATAAAAAAACTTGACCAAGACACAGACCTGCAAAGCTGTGAAGATAATGAAGTTAGTAAAGCTATACCTGAACCATTACAATGTCTCTCTCATGCTATAGCTCCCACTCCCCTTGCACTTTCCCTAAATTCTAAATGGGTTTTTAAGGTGTGACAGCAGTGTTTTACAGTCTTTTTTTTACAAAGTCTGAAATATAATAGGACTCTCTAAGCCTCCATCTCCCTCTAGTTTCTAGTGAGAGAATGTGATTTACAAAGCTATTGAGATCCCCCAGCTGCCCCCCTCCTCCCTCCAATGGAAACGCTCGTAGCGTAATTACTTTACAAGATGGATGGAGCCCATCCAGGGCGCCCTGGACCCCCAGCTAAATCAAAGCCCTCTTTCCGTCGGGTCGAGAACCGCTCGCAAGAACGCCACACGCGTCAGAAATGAGTGCACCTCCCATTCCCCCAGCATCTCTCACACATCCTCCTCTCGCCTCTTCTCATCTGTACATTGCCACTCCATGCCATAGATCAGGCCCCTGCAGCACCTATGAGCGAGAGAGGGATGGCGGTAGAGAGAGAGAGAGAAGGGGGAGACTGAGATGCAGGTGTGTGCCACAGTAGAGGACACTGCACTACTCTGCCCTCTCATTCAGAGACATATGAAAAGGTGTCCAGCTTTTAGAAATGAAATGCCACACTCTGAGCCTGTGTGTGTCATACACTCACATCAATGGGCCCGGCCGTGCACCCGGTCCAGTCACACACATTGTTTGTCTCTGGCATGCACGGCGGCATACCCCCAAACTCGCACATTCACATGCACACCCACACACACCCTGACAGACACATGAGAGTACACAAACAGGATTTAGTCCTTGCTCTGCTCTCCCTCCCTCCATTCCTCTCTCTCTTTCTTCCTGTTTCTCTCTCTCTCTTCCACCCCTTCTCTCTCTCCTGAGCCTGGCTGTAAACTCCCAGCTCCCCTGCCTCGCTCCCAGGTCTTGCCCCTAGGCATGGACCAATTTGCTGGAACTTGTGTGTGTGCCTGTGTGTGTTTGGCAAGTGAAGGTATGTGAGGGCTGTATCTGTTTTAATCCATGATGAAGTGTAGCTGTTGCATTTGATATGGCTCAGAGTGATTACTACTCCTTAGACCACCCCTCATCCTTTCGTTCTACAGGTACATCACTTTCCCCCATACACAGGCCACCTCCCATGTTACACCAGCCTGCACACAACCTGCAATAATCAGTCATATTCATCATCTCTCAGCTGGTGTAACATGACCGCGTCATGTTTTAAGTGATTCCATATACACTTTGAAAGATACGAGTACAGCTCAAATCTATTACAAATGTTGATTATCCTTCTATCAATTGGAACATTAAACATCACCAGTAAGCAGTCATAGAAGAGCCGGCATGACATGTGAACGCAGTTGACATGACTTGGCGCAGACACAGTGGGTCAGTTAGATTGTGCTTTGCTGCGCTCTGTGTTATGGGGCCACTTGGGTTCATTATTCAACCTTTCAGACCATTCTTCTCAGCCAGGATCGCTCTCCTTAAATTAGCCGTGGCTAGAGGGGAAGCAGCTGTCAAACTGCTCACACTCCCCCAATATACACACACACACACCTAGTTTGCTGCCTCGATAAATGGTAATTAGTGTGTGGCCAGATTGTTCACACCAGTGTACCTCAGTAACACGCACACTGGCACTCACGAATGCCAGCCTAGACATAAGCTGTGTTCGAATACCCATACTAACATACTGTGTATACTAATGTACTAGTAGTTCATTTTTGTATACTGTAAACAAATGGTATCCTTTCAGTTGAGCGTACTACCGGAATTTGAGGATGTTGCTATGCAACCTCTTGCTAGCTTGTTAGCATAACAAGTGACTAGCCTGACACTTCGGCGTGTTCGTTAATTCAGAGAGTTGCCAGATTGTCCGTTCGTAAATTCAGAGCGTTTCCCTCTGGTAGAGTTAAGAATGCACACTGGGGGCTCTGGCTGGGGAGTGGGGATTGTTCCGAGCATTCTGACCACAACTGCCCTAGCAGAGATGTTTTTCCAGAGCGTTGGTAACTATCTGTGCTGCTGGCAACAATTTAATTACGCTTTTTTTGCCGACGTTTACTGACACGGGCCATATTCAATGGGTGTTGAGCGTTCGTAAATTCATCAGTTATTCTGCGCTCTGGCACATTCAGATGAGAGTGCTCTGAAATCGGAGTAGATGGCCAGAGCGAATTTATGTTCATTGCGTCTCAGAACGCACGACTATACGACTTGATTGACGTAAATAATCAAGTCAATAAACGTTGGGTAGTTAAGTTAGCATATAGTTAATATACTGGCAAGTTCGATGAATTGCGTCATCGGCCCTAAAAGTATGGAAATAGTGTCCACTGTGTGTAGTCTTCGTATTTTTGCGAATGGAGTACGGACATCCGGTAACTTGTGGCATACTAACTCTATCCATACTATGACCAATAAACATACTACATACTCAATTTACGTCACAAATAGTGTGGTTAGTGCGGTTAGTATGACTATTCGAACACAGCTACACTGTACAGGCATACAAAACATAAAATTCAATAGATTTCTACATTATCTGGGCAGTAATTATTGTGTGCGGGCAATGCTTCCGTGTTTTTGTGTATGTGTGTGAAGGGTAGTCAGATGAAGGGTCACTGGCTGGTATGTGGGCTGCTAGCATTAAGATTAAAGACCAGTGGTCACCGTGGGCGACACATTAATTGTCCGGCGGAGAGCCATTTTTTTTGTCTCACCTTCCCTTCTGCCCGCTGTTTTATGTCCCTAGTCTCTTTCCCTGACTCCTTAACAACCTTAATTTACTTTTATTTGATTATTCATGAACTTGTTTATCTGATTGGTTCTCATGCTGTGACTTGTAGGAATGCATCCTGGGAGAAATAATGACAAATAAAATCTCAAAGGAACTCAATGGTCTTCTGTCTCCTTGTCACTGGCTCCTCTAGGAATCCCCTAGCCAGAAACTTTAATAATTTTACATTTTTAGAAACTTAAAAAAAAATATATATTTTGAAGTCATGGTTGAACTTTGGGTTAATTAATATCGTAACTTTAAATTGGGAACTTTGTTTAGTTGTAATCTAAATTCCCCTGGCTGGAGTGAGATGGGGTTTGAGGGTGGTGGTCGGGAACTCTGTAGTGTTTGACTGAGCACTTCTCAGAGTGGAGCTGCTTGGAGAGAAAGAGAGCTCACACTGAACAGAGGGAATTCTGGAATGAAGCTCCCAGCCTTCATGAAGGATGACAGCCCAGGGGTTCAGTGTGATTATGAAGTCACCCTGAAATTAACACTGGAACAAGAAATAACATGCTAAAATGATTATTTTCTCAGACAGATTAACCTTCAGTGGGATATTGCTGTCCAGAACAGATTTGCTAAGAATAGATTGAACTAAGAATCAGAAGAGATTCAGTCAGAGTGGGAGAGGAGAGGGGATATTACCCTCCACTGTATATTAACCAGGGATAGATTAACTAAGAATAACATTAGAGTTGAATTATCCAGCTTTCAGTTTTACTGTACTTGCAGTAAATCTGCCGTGTGTGTGTGTTTGTGTGCGTGTGTGTGCGTGTGTGCGTGCACCTGTGTGTTTTCTGCTCATAGAAACGGACACCTGAGTTGCTGTGGATTGAAACATAAGTTTGTTATCCCAGAGACGTTGGCATTCTGTTTTTTGGCCTTATAAACTGCTTGACATCCACAGAAGTACACGAGCACAGGAGTACAGAACAGCTTGATAGTTGAAACGGTGCATGTGTTTCTTTAGCACCGGCGGCAGAAACAAAGAAGCTTATGACACGCTGTTTGTTCAAACGCCACCATTCTGCAGGGTTTTCACGGTTCACTTTGACCATTCGTCCACTTAAACACACCTCTAAAACTGTCCTGGAGGCAGAAGGTATTACTACATCAAACGGCTTCACCTGACAAAGCCACAATGACTGTTACAGATGTAGGATCTTAATTTGAGCCAGTTTGCTACAGCAGGAAAATAATCCTGCAGCAACAGGAAATGTTTTTAAAATGTTTATTTAACCAGGTAGACTAGTTGAGAACAAGTTCTAATTTCAACTGCAACCTGGCCAAGATAAAAAGCAAAGCAGTTTGACACAACACAGAGTTACACATGGAATTTAAAAATAATAATAATAATAAAAAATAATAATAATAATAATTTTACCTTTATTTAACCAGGCAAGTCAGTTAAGAACATATTCTTATTTTCAATGACGGCCTGGGAACAGTGGGTTTAACTGCCTGTTCAGGGGCAGAATGACAGATTTGTACTTTGTCAGCTCAGGGGTTTGAACTCGCAACCTTCCGGTTGCGAGTCCAACGCTCTAACCACTAGGCTACGCTGCCACCCCTAAACAAACATACAGTCAATTATTACATACATGTGGATTATATTTAATGGATATTTTTCGTAGGGGTTGTTACGTTTCACATTAGGGCAAATCATGTCTGAAATGTTAAAGGTTAAGTAAGTTACAACCTTTAGAAGCCTTTTTAAACCTTGAATACACTACAAGTTTGCATTTCCTGCTGTGGATGAAAATTCTCATCAACATAAGAGTGATCAAATTAAGATCCTACATTTGTAGGCCTTTTACACAACCCTACACACTTCTACTGATGGGGCTGCTGGTGCTTGTACTATCTGACCCTATTTCAACACATATTGTAGGCCTATGTGGTGGGCCTGAACAATATGTCAATGGTAATATAATTTTTGGGCTGGTTTCATTGCTTCCCCTTGCCATTCCTTAGAGATATAGCTAGTGTTGTCTTTCTCATTGTGTGAGCTGATAATGGAATAATTAGAGCTTAGTGCACTAGCCCCTCCCCCTGCAGTCAATACTCCGCATCTTGTGTGAGAGTGTGTATGTGTCTGTAGCTCTTGCACACTCGGGGAGCTGGGCAGGCAGTGGGGAGGAAGTCTGTCAGACTGCAGGCCCTGTAGAATGTGACCCTAACCCACGCTAAGCTAATCAATAAGGGCTCACGTGGGATTCCTCCCCGTGAGCTAAACGCTAATGCTAGCACTCTGTTGGGCCAGAACACACAACACCTCCCTGACTGAGAGACATCTGCATACGCACACACATTTACTGTACACACACACACGTATACTGCATCGCGAAGAGAGAAATATTATCTGTGAGTGATTTATGAGCTGACCTTATCATGCTGATATATAAATAAACCTGTCTCTCAGAGACTCGGCAGAAGTTAAGGCACGTGCTCTTTTGCAATTTCGACTTGCACTTCTCTGGCACTCTGCTATTTTCCAACCCTGGCGCCTTATTATAAGAGCTTGCTTGCGCTGAGGTGGGAGTGGTGGAAATAACTGAGGTGTGTCCTTACAAACGTGCCCCAATGTTCAAGCAGCGCTAATAGCTAAATGTCTCCAAATGTATTCAGAGTTCATTTTGATATTTCTGGTGGAGGTTAGGGTGCAGACAATGCCTTTTGCTCATGGAATGAGAGATGTGATTTATAATATCATGCTTCTGACCATATCCTATTTAACAAACAGATTGTTTTTCATTTAATTTGATGGGAGGGGGAATGATTCACCGTCCATGAGTTTGTTGAGAACGTACATGGCTCGAATGCAATGCAATTTTGTCTGCTATTTCTGTAGAAGTCCAAATATGGTCTGTGAGATGATTCCATGATGTTTATAAAGCATTACATCTGGGAACAGTGTCACGGTGAGTGGACATTCCCCATTCTCTTCATACTGGATCTATGTCCAGCTCCTGTGAATAGTTTGGGTGGTGTAAAACCCTCCATAGTCTTCAGTTTCCTTGTCTATAGGCCTATAATACGCCTACGGGGAGCAATTATGCTGCCTGTAACTGTTTAGACAGCCTATTTAAGACATATTGTTGTTTTTGTTTTTCATTGTATACTGTATTTTTAGGCCTTATCAATAGCCTAGTGAATTTAACTATGCTTGGCATGCCTATGTCCAGACTGCAATTTACTGTGTTTGTGTGTGTGTGCCTGCCTGCCTGCCTGTACCTAGGCTTGTTTTGTCTTGTTTTTTGGGGGGAGAAAATAGTGGTGGATCCATTTTCATAAAATCAATAATATTATGCATATGGCTGGGGGGTTGCTGCTAGTAATGCCCTCCAGGTGTGTTGCCCGTATTAATGATAGCGCACAATTTCCCGTGGTAGGCCAACAGTGTACTGTCATCTGCTAGCATAACTACCTTCGTTCCTCGTCTCCTGCTCTCTAATTTGTGGGAGTGAAAACTGGGTGGGCATGTGGTGATTATGAAGGTTTGGTCGATGCAGCCATAGCTATGTCTCCTTATTGTTGTTTAGTGTGTCATATTCCTTTCATTTCCTTCTCTTTGTCTTGTCTTGTTTTTCGGGGGGTGTGGGGTCAAAAAAACAAATGCATATTTATGAAATCTAATTTCAGCCCACTTGCCAAGTGCGATATTGCAGCAGGCCCTAATTATATCTGATAAATATGCATGACTAACGACATTTGAGGATCTCCAATAATCAGAGCAAAGAGATCTCATTAAAACACGAGGGTGACTCATATCTGGATGTAGTCATGAGGTATATACACCCTGAGAAACCATTACAGTCTAACATGACACCAACGCCAATACCACAACATCATAATGTTGAGAAACAGATCAACAATTTGATCAACACAGATCAATACACAAATCCTTAGTCATCAAGTATAGGAATTCCAATCGTCCACAATCACATCTCAAAAACCAATGTGCTGAAACTTCAAAGGTAGAAATGTATCATGCTTTATCTCAATCTCTGTCCTATTACCCTCATATACAATGTGACACAGGAAGTTGTGCTCTGGCTTTTACACCTGCCAAACTGGGATCATAATCATCATTGTCGTACTTCATTGTTTTAATGGGCCATATTTAAAACAGGACGGGTAGTTGTTGGCTGGCAAACCGATGGCATATCGGTCAGAAGAGGTCTCTCATCTGGGTGTAAATCTCTGTGAGAGAGGTTGGCACCTGACTCCTTCCTCTGCCTCTCCACTTGGCGGTCTGAGATACCAACCTTGGAACGTCTTTTCAAATCACACATTCTCACTCCGTTACGACCCACACAATATTGAACCTTTTAAAGGACAGATACAGAGTGTCATGTATCTCACTTTTTCCATTTATCTCCAGTAATGAAATGTACAATTTCACCCCATTGCTCTTATTGTTAAATATATCTATTTTCTTTTTTTATTACATAGATTCAAATAATGTGTGAATCTTAAAATTACAGACATTTAGAGTAAGAGTGACACTTTTTTCCCAGCTTTAATATTGCAGAAAGATTGTGGCTTCTATCAATGTAATTGTCTGCATCATTTCCAATCCCCCATATATATTTTGGGGAAATATACAGTACCAGTCAAGTCTGGACACACCTGCTCATTCGAGAGTTTTTTTTTTGTTACTATTTTCTACATTGTAGAATAATAGTGAAGACATCAAACTATGAAATAACACATATGAAATCATGTAGTAACCAAAAAAGTGTTAAACAAATCAAAATATATTTTATATTTGAGATTCTTCAAAGTAGCCACCCTTTGCTTTGATGAAAGCTTTGCACACTCTTGGCATTCTCTCAACCAGCTTCATGAGGTAGTCAGCTGGAATGTATTTCAATTAACCTGTGTGCCGTGTTAAAAGTTTATTTGTGGAATTTCTTTCCTTTATTAATGTGTTTGAGCCAATCAGTTGTGTTGTGACAAGGTAGGGATGGTATACAGAAGATAACCCTATTTGGTAAAAGACCAAGTCCATATTATGGCAAGAACAGCTCAAATAAGCAAAGAGAAACAACATACCATCAATACTTTAAGACATGAAGGTTAGTCAACCAGGAACATTTCAAGAACTTTTAAAGTTTCTTCAGGTGCAGTCGCAAAAACTATCAAGCGCTATGATGAAACTGGCTCTCATGAAGACCGCCAGCAGGAAAGGAAGACCCAGAGTTACCTTTGTAGCAGAGGATAAGTTCATTAGAGTTAACTGCACCTCAGAAATTGCAGCCCAAATAAATGCTTCACAGAGTTTAGGTAACAGACACATCTCAACATCAACTGTTCAGAGGAGACTTCGTGAATCAGGCCTTCATAGTCTAATTGCTGCAAAGAAACCACTACTGAAGAACACCAATAATAAGAAGAGACAATCTTGGGCGAAGAAGCACGAGCAATGGACATTAGACCGGTGGAAATCTGTCCTTTGGGCTGATGAGTCCAAATTTGAGATTTTTGGTTGCAAATGCTGTATCTTTGTGAGATGCAGAGTTGGTGAACAGATGATCAATGCATGTGTGGTTCCCACCATGAAGCATGGAGGAGGTGTGATGGTGCTTTGCTGGTGACACTGTCTGTGATTTATTTAGAATTCAAGGCACACTTAACCAGCAAGGCTACCACAGCATTCTGCATCGATACGCCATCCCATCTGGTTTGCACTTAGTGGGACTATCATTTGTTTTTCAACAGGACAATGACCCAAAACACACCTCCAGGCTGTGTTAGGGCTATTTGACCAAGAATGATATTGATGGAGTGCTGAGTGCTGCCTCCATAATCCCCCTACTTCAACCCAATTGAGATGGTTTGGGATGAGTTGGACCGCAGAGTGAAGGAAAAGCAGGCAACAAGTGCTCAGAATATGTGGGAACTCCTTCAAGACAGTTGAAAAAGCATTCCTCATGAAGCTGGTTGAGAAAATGCCAAGAGTGTGCGAAGCCGTCATCGAAGAAAATGGTGGCTATTTCGAAGAATTTCAAATATAAAATATATTTTGTTTAACACTTTTTGGTGGTTATGATTCCATATGTGTTATGTAGTAGTTTTGATGTCTTTACTATTATTCTACAATGTAGAAAATAGTTTTAAAAAACTTTGAATTAGTTGGTGTGTCCAAACTTTTGACTAGTACTGTATATATTTTAAATATATATATTTTCAATACTTAGGCTTCTACTTCCAGCTTATACATACTGTATACATTTTACAGACACAATATATTTGACATTAGTTGTCTTTATTTGTTTGTTTGTTTTAGGTCCCAGCCTTCAGCTATCCTCAACCCCTCCCATCTATCTCTGAAGGCCATCCTGTTTTGATTTCTAATTACCATATATTCTTCAACTGTGCTGTTTCACAAAAGTTCTGAACCTTTCTGTTCTCATAGTTTCTACAGATACACATTTTTGCTAAGATTATTATCACCCAGCAGTGCTATTTGCAGAGTTAGCGCAAGGTAAATATTGCAATTCTTTAGCCTTGAACCTGTGACCAAATTCAAGCTACATATGGACAGTACCAAAACAAATGATGTAATGATTCTGTCTCTTTACAGCACAATCTGCAGAGCTGGGATGGTTGTAGCATTCGGAAACTTTTCAGACCCCTTGACTTATTCTAAAATTCTTATTCTTATTCTAAAATGGATTAAAAATGTAAATGACTCATGAAACTACGCACAATACCTCATAATGACATTGTGAAAATCTGTTTTTTAGAAATGTATAATTTATTTTATTTTTAAACTCATTCCTTATTTACATAAGTATTCAGACCCTTTGCTATGAGACTTGCAATTGAGCTCAGGTGTATCCTGTTTCCATTGATCCTCCTGGATGTTTTTACAACTTGATTAGAGTCCACCTGTGGTAAATTCAATTGATTGGACATGCTTTGGAAAAGCACACACCTGTATATACACTGCTCAAAAAAATAAAGGGAACACTAAAATAACACATCCTAGATCTGAATGAAATATTCTTATTAAATACTTTTTTGTTTACATAGTTGAATGTGCTGACAACAAAATCACACAAAAATTATCAATATAAATCAAATGTATCAACCCATGGAGGTCTGGATTTGGAGTCAAAATGAAAGTGGAAAACCACACTACAGGCTAATCCAACTTTGATGTAATGCCCTTAAAGCAAGTCAAAATGAGGTTTAGTAGTGTGTGTGGCCTCCACGTGCCTGTATGACCTCCCTACAACGCCTGGGCATGCTCCTGATGAGGTGGTGGATGATCTCCTGAGGGATCTCCTCCCAGACCTGGACTAAAGCATCCGCCAACTCCTGGACAGTCTGTGGATGGAGCGAGACATGATGTCCCAGATGTGCTCAATTGGATTCAGCCAGTCCATAGCATCAATGTCTTCCTCTTGCAGGAACTGCTGACACACTCCAGCCACATGAGGTCTAGCATTGTCTTGCATTAGGTGGAACCCAGGGCCAACCGCACCAGCATATGGTCTCACAAGGGGTCTGAGGATCTCATCTCGGTACCTAATGGCAGTCAGGCTACCTCTGGCGAGCCCCCCAAAGAAATGCCACCCCACACCATGACTGACCCACTTCCAAACCGGTCATGCTGGAGGATGTTGCAGGCAGCAGAACTTTCTCCACGGCATCTCCAGACTGGCACGTCTGTCTCATGTGCTCAGTGTGAACCTGCTTTCATCTGTGAAGAGCACAGGGCACCAGTGGTGAATTTGCCAATCTTGGTATTCTCTGGCAAATGCCAAACGCCCTGCACAGTGTTGGGCTGTAAGCACAACCCCCACCTGTGGACGTCGGACCCTCGTACCACCCTCATGGAGTCTGTTTCTGACCGTTTGAGCAGACACATGTACATTTGTGGCCTGCTGCAGGTTATTTTGTAGGGCTCTGTCAGTGCTCCTCCTCCTCCTCTTCCTTGCACAAAGGCGGAGGTAACGCTCCTGCTGCTGCGTTGTTGTCCTCCTACGGCCTCCTCCACGTCTCCTGATGTACTGGCCTGTCTCCTGGTAGCGCCTCCATGCTCTGTACACTACGCTGACAGACACAGCAAACCTTCTTGCCACAGCTCGCATTGATGTGCCACCCTGGATGAGCAGCACTACCTGAGCCACTTGTGTGGGTTGTAGACTCCGTCTCATGCTACCACTAGAGTGAAAGCACCGCCAGCATTCAAAAGTGACCAAAACATCAGCCAGGAAGCATAGGAACTGAGAAGTGGTCTGTGGTCTGTGGTCACCACCTGCAGAACCACAGGCCTTTATGGTAAAGTGGCAAGACGTAAGCCACTTTTAGTAAAAGGCACATGACAGCCCACCTAAAGGACTAAGATTCTCTGGTCTGATGAAAACCAAGATTGAACTATTTGGCCTGAATTCCAAGCGTCATGTCTGGAGGAAACTTTGCATCATCCTTACGGTGAAGCATGGTGGTGGCAGCATCATGCAGTGGGAATGTTTTTCAACGGCAGGAACTGGCAGACAAGTCAGGATTGAGGGAAAGATGAACGGAACAAAGTACAGAGATATCCATGTTGAAAATCTGCTCCAGAGCGCTCAGGATCTCAGACTGGAGAGAAGGTTCACCTTCCAACAGGACAACGGCCCTAAGCCCACAGCCAAGACAACGCGGGAGTGGCTTTGGGACAAGTCTCTGAATGTCCTTGAGTGGCCCAGCCAGAGCCCAGAACCCGATCTAAGAGAGACCTGAAAATAGCTGTACAGCAATCCTCCACATCCAACCTGACAGAGCTTGAGGATCTGCTGAGAAGAATGGGAGAAACTCCCCAAATACAGGTGTGCCAAGCTTCATACCCAAGAAGCGCCACACCCAAGAAGACTTGAGGCTGTAATCACTGCCAAAGATGCTTCAACAAAGTTCTAAGTAAACAGTCTTTATACTTATGTAAATGTGATATTACAGTTTTGTTTCAGTTTTGCAAAAAAAACTGTTTATTACTTTGTCCTGATGGGCAATTGAGTGTAGATGAAGGGGAAAACTATTTAATCAATTTTAGAATAAGGCTATAATGTAACAAAATGTGGAAAAAGTCAAGGGGTCTGAATACTTTCCGAATGTACACTATATAACATTCTATTGGGTGCAAAGTTATTGTATCATTTCAATTGAAAAACGTTGTTTTATGTAACAGTTCATAAACCATGTGCCATGGAATCGGTACATCGAAAATCTCTTACCAACTATTTTGCAACCTGTATTTCTCAGCTGTTAATGTTTTGGTCCTTAAATGAATCTGGTCTACTTTTTTATTCATCACAACTTTCATTAACCAATTTTGGTCTTTAAAGCAGGGCCGACAGACAATTTCCTTCTCTGGCTACCACTTGCCTCCTCCATTTTTGCGGTAATGCTTCAATCAGTTGGTTGTAATTCTGGATAGAGAAGACGTTTCCATATTTTTGATAACTGTATGTGTGACAACTCCACCAGTCCTATTTATGATATTTTTTACAAAGATTATACCGTTTTTAAAAAACATTTCTCAACAAATGTATATTTTTTAAGCAATTAGTATATTTGAGTTTAGCCATCATTTTTGTTGTGATATTTGTTCTGTCTTTTCTGGTAGATTAACCCGAAATTGCAACCAGCTTTCTATGGCTTGTTTTAAAAATAGTGATATTTTGGAAACACTATATCCCTGACTAAGTTGAATGTGTACAGCATAGTCGATAACATCCATTCAGTATAGCTGTGTCACTTCCATGACATTTACAGACAGCCTAGCCTGCCGGTCTTAAAATGGAGTCAGTTATTTTACCTTTATTTAACTAGGCAAGTCAGTTAAGAACAAATTCTTATTTTCAATGACAGCCTAGGAACAGTGGGTTAACTGCCTGTTTAGGGGCAGAACGACAGATTGGTAACTTGTCAGCTTGGGGATATGAACTTGCAACCTTTTGGTTACTAGTCCAATACTCTAACCACTAGGCTACCCTGCTGCCCCAAATTGTTGTCTTTACAGGCAGCTAGCTGGCTCCTTTCTCCTTTCGCTCAGCCTGATAGGGCTCACATCCTTGTCTTGTCATAGCGTGTTGTAGCATCATATGCCATCACTGTAGCGTGTTAGTCTGTCATCAGGTGGAGTGGCTGCAGCAGGGGAGGTGAGGGGCGGTGTGGAGGTGGGGTGGGAGGTATTCAGCAGACAGTGAGCGCTAGCCTCATAAAGCCTTTATCACGCCTAAACGGCTCCATCTCCCAAAGCCAGGGCCAGATTAGCGCCGCCCATTCGAGTGGAACCATGAGAAGGCAGGAACCAACTAAACAAAGCTGTGAGGGGGAAGCCAACATAGACGCACCGGAGGGGGGTGTGTCATGCTTTTTTTAGGCTTCCTGATTGATGTGTCAATGGGCTTTTATTGCTGTTGTGTTCTCTGAAGAGTCAAGTCGATTACATGGAGAGCATTTTACACTTCAAAGTACCGTAGCATGGATGGATATACAGTATCCAAGATGTGAACATGTGAATGGCAGCTCAAGTGCACAATGTACACAATGTAATGCAAATCTTACGTGCATATGTAACTGATGTAGGACTGCCGTTTTTACATAATACTAAAAACGGCTATAGTTAATGACTCTGTGTGTGTGTCTCTCCAAACACAGACCCACTAATGAAACATGACCTCTGACCCTTGTGTGTACCCAGGTGTGGCGTGTTGGCCGAGGGAGCTGTCAGTCTGCAGCTGGCCTATCTGGAGCTCTCAGGAGAATGGACCAGAGCAGACAGTCTAGCTGAGGATGCCCCCCGTCCATCCCCATCTCTACACCTGCTCTCTCACTTCTCACACCATGCTGGGAAGACGCACTCTGCACCTCTGCTTCTGACCCCCCACCCCCACCCCTCCCAATACCTTATTTATCCCAGTATCTCCAATAACCTACTAATTTTAGGTTATTTGGAGGTCCTTTCTATACCCATTTCTGCCCACGAGTGAACTCTTGGTCATAATTTGTTTTTGTGGCCAGAAGACTGAAGGACATGTCCTTCTTCTCAGAGAGTGGTCCCAGACGGCAGGGTTCTGGTGGGACGCGGCGCTCCAGCCCCAGCAGGATGTCTGACCCGTGTCTGGTGTGTCTCCTGAGCCTGGCCCTCTGCCTGACCCTGTCTTCCTGTCAGCGGGCCGACCTCAGCGGGAAACACCCCATGGTCACCACGGGCTATGGCAAGCTGCGCGGCGTCAGGAAGGAGCTCAACAACGAGATCCTGGGGCCCGTGGAGCAGTACTTGGGCGTGCCCTATGCCACCCCGCCCATCGGCGAGCGTCGCTTCCAGCCCCCTGAGGCACCAGGTTCCTGGCAGGAGATCCGCAACGCCACCCAGTTTGCCCCTGTATGCCCGCAGAATGTACACGGGGTACTGCCTGAGATTATGCTGCCGGTGTGGTTCACTGACAACCTGGATGCTGCAGCAGGCTACGTTCAGAACCAGAGTGAGGACTGTCTGTACCTCAATGTCTACGTGCCCACTGAGGATGGTGAGTCCAGCTCCTGTTCCATCTATCAGACCAGAGTAAACTTCCAGTCAGGCAGGCTCAGGCTAGGACAGACTGTCTAGGGTTTCTACTGCTGGGGATGAAAAGATCTCCTCAGTTTTGGTCAGATAGTTCATTCACATCCTGTTCTAACTGGTGTGGAGTAGGTTAGGTTCATTTAAGGTTAGCAGTAAGATACCACATTTACACCTATCACTACTAACATGGTGTTTGTTTCGTCTCCGGTTGAGAAGCAGGTCCTTCTTGGCTATCTCACTCCAGAGTAAGACAGTAGTGTGAAAATGACCAGGATGCATCACATGTGTCATCCTCCTCAGCCTTTTTATGTCACAGTGCAACTGTTATTTGGTCCCAGCAAGAGGGAACGCTATTGAAGCATCTTTATAGAGTGGTATCATTTGGATCATTCTTTCAGGAGATTGTAATCAGAGACACAAGGGCTCTTAAGCTGAGCCAATAGACACCCATGAGATTACCAAAGAATAGCAGCACTTACACTCATGTCAGCCTCGATTACTGTTTAGTCTGTTGTTCAGGCAAGGTTTCCTTGATATGCATACTGTACGCCAGTCCTGTCAGAGCAAGGGATTTTTAGCTTCAGTGTATAGTAGAGCTGGAAATTGCCCAGGACCTCACAATAGGATATTCTATTTATTTTAACAGGGAGTCATGCCGAGACCAAGGTCTCTTTCACAAATGAGCCCTTTATACTCATCAATACACATCAAGCAATGTGTCAATCAATATACACTATATTTTCACGATACTTATTTATTGGGATTTTCACGATTCTATATGTATTTGACGTTCCAGACATGTTTCTCACTATATGTCTGCTGCAGAGAGATGAGAGGGAGCATGAGAAAAAGAGTGTTGGCCAACCATAAAAGTGCTCAAAACATGTTGGCTCACTATTTAAAAAGAAGATGGATAACACGCTATAGGATGAAAAATACTGGAGTCTTGGTTCAGGTACAGCCGACTAGAGCCAGCTAGCAACAAAAAACAACAACCTTGGAGTCCAAACTATTGATATAATATCCTCCAAAATGATACATAACTGTCAAACCCCCATCACTAGTGTATAGTGATGCTTCATGCTTTGTTGAAGGGTCGGCTCGGTCAAAAGGTCAGTGTTTGTTAGCTATGCTACTCCCTCACTGTGTGTCCACATTTGTTGAGGAAGTATATTCACCCATGGCTTGAGGATTGAGACATGTCAATGACAAAAATGTACTAGATAACATAAACTTAAAATGAACATGAGTTCTTGGCGAGGGACAACCGAAAATCTAGACCACAGTATTGAGAGGGAAAAACATGTCCCTCTAATGAAGCAAATTGGTGAATTGTATGTTTACACCAGATCATCTCTATTGTCTGACCCAACTGGGCTTTGTTTGTTTCCCCACTGTGTGCTCGGGAAAACAACATTGTGCACATACTTGTGAGACTTCTAGGTTTAGCATTTACATATACGGGATTTGTATCTCCATTTTAGGCTGCCCAGTCGGCTTGCTTGTATCAAGGGCATTCGGGTTCTGAGAATTTCAGCTGTGCTCCTCAAATCCTTTGTGTACTGAATCTCATTGGAGTTGAGCATTAGCTATAATCAGATTTCAGGCAGTGTTACCAGTCCGTTTGGGGTTAAGCCATTTATAGCACTCATATTTAATTATTTTCAAGACCAGCACACCAATACACACACACACACATGCGCGCACACACACGCACACACACTCCGAAAGTTAAATTCCTTTCCTGAAGATGATAATGTAGGTATGACATGTTAACATGCTCAGCTCAGTAACCAGTAAGCACAGTGAACCTATGATCAGGTTGAGAGACTTCATATGCTACAGATGATAGCTCATCTCCTTGGTTGTCATGGAGGTCAACCTCTATACATTAGCTTGTCATAATTGGTTGATCCAAAGCATCACTGCAATAGAGGGCCTGAGAATCCTAGCCTCATTGGTTCCCACTATCTGCCACGAACCAATCATCTCAGTAAGAAGTGCTTGCCTCAGCAGATCAGCCTGCTTCCATCTGCATCAAGCAGTGTTCTGACGGGGGTCTGCTGATCTCTGATTATATTCTATGTGACAGAAATCTACTGCTGAAGATTGACGTAAAAACTTAAAGGCACAATCTGTAAGATTTCCTGCTGTTTCATGTTTTTTAAATTTGTATAATTGATAGCATAGCTCAAACCAGAGTTTGGGCTGCTGTTGGGTTGAAGTACAGACTCTGGATTGGCTTTAAGGAGAGGGATAAAAAAAGTGTTTTACTATTTTCTTTTGACAGGTTCTGCCCCCTTGTAGTCGATTAGTTGTCCAAGCATTGATTTATTTTGACTTAATAAAAACATAATGGAACATAACAGTGTAACCTCAATATTCTCTTCAATCAGGACCAATTAAACACATTTGGAAAGGGAAGGATTTTTCTTCAAAGATTGTTCAGTATTCAGTAAAGCTAATTAGCAGGTAGTGTTTAACATAAACCACATTCACACACACACACACACACACACACACACACACACACACACACACACACACACACACACACACACACACACACACACACACACACACACACACACACACACACACACACACACACACATACACACACACACACAGTACTGACTTCACACAGAATTGCAGTATGTTGACCCCCCTGTACTGTAACACTGACCTCACAATAGAGACGCTTTTTATAGACCTAAGTAAATGTCTAGGCTCTATAGTGTTACTGTAGTAACATATTGGGCTTTGCTTCACCCCATGATATGTCAAAACCCAGCTCACACAGTATACTAGATGTAATGGGCTTAGGCTACAGTCTACATTTAGTCGACATGCATATTTCAATGTGTATGAGGCGTTGTAACAGAGAGTTCGAGTGTTTGCAATCCCATTGTGATGTCTACTCAGCAGCAATACACTGCGAAGGATGTGACATCACAATCCACCAGGCCACGTCTTGGCAGTGTTCCAAATTAATTTCCGTTTTAATCCGATCAATATGTTCCACAGCCAAACAGAAAGATGGTACGTGCTCAAGAGTCATTTCAAGCTTCAGAGTATAATACACATGAAGACTGGTAGGGTGATGATGATTGGTGGGGGAGGGGAAACTGATATGAATGTATAAATAAATGAATAAATAACAATTGACACTGCAGAAGAACTACCGTGTGAATTGCCTCTTGATGCAAGAACAAACCTCAAACAAATGATTCTATTTTTGCTATCGCAGCAGCCCTTGATCTGGTGAAAATTGGATCAGGATTGTTCTTCGGGGGAAATGAGACATCGTTGTGTACTGTATTGTAGCAGTCGCACCTCTGCTAGCTCCTGCCTAGTGCACAACTCCACAGCTAATTAGCCCAGAAACTGAAGGTTTATCTAATTCCATGTACACAAAAGAGGGATGCCTTTGAAAGTGAGCTTTGGGCTGGGATGGGAAACGAGGGGCACCAGAAACACTGCTGGATTCTAGCTCGACCTGGCCAACAGACATTTTTCATCCTGTTGATTAATTGCATTTAATCAAGTGAGCCAGCACCTTGAACACTAAATAGTGTATGAATAGGGTAGTGAGTTATGTTGTAAATCTTTTCTAAATACTGTAAGTGCTGGAGAGAAGGGGAGATTACTGTAATTGGGAAGCCTGCGATTGGCTTGTGATTGGCTGAAATCATATTCTATGTCAAGTTGCTATGGGTTATGCTGCTTGGGAGGAAAATGGATTGTGTGTGATTTGGTTATTCCCAAGGGTACAGGAGTGCCTGTCTGTGAGTGAAAGTGTGTTTTTTTTTACATGTGGCTTGTGTTCTTGTCATATTCTGTCACATATTGTTAGGGGTCACTGCTCACACAGGCCTGTCGCTGTCCTCATCTATTACTTCCTGTGTGTGAAACAATTGAGTGTTCTTGAAAATATCAATGTTCCATGTTCATACAGTATTGACTTATTTTGACTTGCTTCGGGTCTATGGATTATTACAGTTTCCACACATCACAGTTCAATATCCCACACGCCCAAGGCCTGTTTAGTGCACCACTCTATGTATCCCCCTTATTGACTGTCCCTCTAATGGACCCTCATCTGCTACCTGAATCTGAGGCCTCAGAATGACCCAACACTCACAGACCATAGAGGAAACCACACATCACACCCTTTTGCCCAATTTTACGAGTAGTACCGTGGAAGGAGGAAATACTCAGACAGAACCCCCTCTGCTCTCAGCCTCTGAGCTCCTCCCTCCCTCTCTCTTTGTATCCCCCCTCCCTCCTCCTCTCTATGCGGGCTGTGGTAGAGGAGGTCACAGGCTCTGAATGCAAATCAGTTCCATGTCCTTCCCCACCAGGCCGCTATGTAGCCTGCTGCGCCCTCAACGCCAATGAAATTTGAATTGCTTTTTAGAATAATGAAAACAAAGCTGACCTAATGTCAGAGACAAACACACACAGGGGCTCTTTCTAGTCCAGCTGTGCCTGGGTTCCTCACGTGGAGAATCCCCTGTACTGTATTAGCCGCCAGCCTGCTCGGAGAGAGCACTGTGTCATTGCCTTCCTATTTCCCCCAGACGGTCGGATCGTCCGTATTTCAGCAGGCGGGGGCCACAGAGCTAGGTATGGACGGAGGGAGGGGTATGGGAATGGCACTGTGAACACTGTGAGCCGCTGGAGAAGCACGACGGTGAGGGCATGATGCTGTGTCTCACACCTCGTCAAACACACAGCACAGTACGGTCATGACACACTGGGGAAATGGAGAAGGACAGCAGACAGCAGCTTATGTTCAGGCCGCTCCACGCTCACTCAACCGTGGAGAAACAGTGTTGACTGGGAGGAGGGGGACAGGAGCTGAGCTAAATGATCATCTGTGGACCACTGGATTTCACTGAACGCCAGCCCATTACATCATGTGTCAGTCAGTCTGCTGCCCAGCTCCTAATTGGAGCACATGTAAGGGCTGAAATAGATACTCTGTTCCTCTGTTGACCCAGCTACATTTCAACTGCACATATATTCAAATCAAGCTTGTTAAAATTCTTTAGACGTTTTTTTCATCGGTGTGGTTGATTATTATGCGTAAGATGTGTTTTCTTTATTTTCTCACTCTTTTGGTTCCATGACTGATCCTGGCTGCATCTTCCTGCCAATTTCACTTTATAAATGGTGTTAGAATCAGGGGCCAAGCTGCAGAAGAATTCTCCAAGGTAAAATAATCGGAATGAAAAATGTATTTGTGCCCTTATTGACCTGTCCAGAAACCGAAGGGAAGGCTTTCACATCTAGTAACACTGTTCATGCTCAGTAGTATGCAGACAAAAGGGGTGTCTACCGTTCTTTACCAAAACTTGTTGTGCCGCCATCCTTTACCTGGAAGTGTAACAATGAGTTCATTGGCGTGAGATTGATGGCTGAGAGATGAGGAAAGTGGCAATGAGGTTGTCCCTTTTAAAATGAGGCATGTAGTGTTCTACACATGCATTGCTTGCTGTTTTAGGCTGGGTTTCTGTACAGCACTTTGAGATATCAGCTGATGTAAGAAGGGCTATATGAATACATTTGATTTTGATTTGATGTACCGTATGTAAATACTGCAGTATGGTATACGTGTGTATGACATATGTCCGGTGGAGTATTTGTGACTGTTTCAAGGATGGATGTGTGTATTAAGGTGTTCTTGGCCATTCTCAGACATCTTGTTCAATGTCAAGCCATTGAAGCAGGCGTTTAGGTGCTGTAACTAATTCCTACTCTAAGCGGCTGGCTGTCCACGTGGAGCTGACAACTCCGTAGAACTGGCTCTGTCAATTAGATGTGAGAGAAGGCCCCAGCTACAGCCCCATGTAGCACCATTGCACATGCTGACATCGTCGCTGAACACAAAGACAAACCTGTTTTGTTTCTCTCCCCACAGAGCCATGTCTCTGTTAGGAAACAACGCTATCATACCTGCTTGTCGTATCCCAAAATGCACTGCAGAAAATGTCCCAAAGTGAGCTCCAGCACATTACATTTTCTCCTCCGACACAAAAAAAAAAACCTCCTTTAACAACTCAACAGATCCCAACAAAACACATCCAACAATCATCCCGGATTGAGCCTCCTCTCCCATCAGAGACAGAATTGGGCTTCCAGGAAGCATTACGCCCATGCAAAGTCTTTAACTGAAGTCTGCCACTCTATTTCAAAGGGAGACGGGTTCCATTTCAGCAGAGCTGCTCTCTGTATGCAGCTTAAGCTTTTTAATGGGTATTAGAGCAGGTATGAAATCACTGTGCTCTCCATTAAGCAGTTAGGTGTGGTATTAAAGTGCTGCTGGGAAAGTGCTGACTGGACAGAGGGGCTAATCTTTCTTCCCCTCCATTTACAGGCTGTCTACCTGTCGCCCCTCACCCCCACCCCCTTACTGGACCTGCCCTTACACCAGGGGGACTGGGGGCGGAAGGGAATCGGGTCAACATTGATCACTCCCCTTATAAAAGAGCACTTGCAAATGAGGATTGAGGAAGCACTATAGTAATGACGAGAGAGAGAGAGAGAGAGAGAGAGAGAGAGAGAGAGAGAGAGAGAGAGAGAGAGAGAGAGAGAGAGCAGTGCTGGTGCTCTGGGTGTGTCCCTGTTCCAGCATCCATTCGTCCAGCAGTGCAGAGTGTTGGCCATGCGTTTTGCCAATAGATCTGTCTTTGTGGCACAGCGTGACAGAGGCTGTTGTTAGCACCTTATAAGGGAGCCATCAGAAGACAATGGGAGAGATGTAGTTAGCACACTGTGAGACTGATAAAGCTGCTGGCTCACCAACAGAGAGTATACTGTGTCTGTTAGACGAGAGAGTGTATCGCCAACACACAGGGAGAGAGGATCCACTGGACACAGACGTCTATTCAACATCTATTCCACATTGGTGCGACATAATTTCATTGAAATGATTCAACCATTGTGTGCCCAGTAAGGAGTGTGTTAGCGCCATAAAGGGAGAGTGTGTTGTTAGCATAGCTAGCATGCCAGGTGGCACTATGTTATTAGCACACTGTGTGTGTGTGTGTGGACAGGCTAGCGTGCTAAATGCTAACAGTGATTGAGAGGGACGATAAAAGCTGTGTAGTGATTGGGCTGGCCATGTAGCGCTCCGCTGACAGATGGAGACAATAAACAAATGAACAGGATCCATATTGGCCAGGCTTACAGAGAGCGGCGTTATTGTCTTTCCCCTATGGAGCGTTTAACTGCCGTCACCATTCAAACGGAACGTGGACTTCTGTGACCTTGGCATAGGGGAGCCCTGTCAGAAGTCCTCACATGGCTGCGTAAATACTGAACCACCACTCCCTGGCCGGCTTCTTGTATGGTTACACTGGAGGAGGGAGAGACACTCATCACGTGTGTGTGTGTCCCTGGTCATCCCCTCCAGTGTAGTTGTGTATAGTGGCAGACCAGTCCCCATGGACGTGGTGTAGAGAGCCCAGATACCCTGTAGCCTGAGGGCTGCAGCGCTGGGCTAAGGGGCTAAGTGGGCACATGCTTCATGATGGGTTGGCATTCCCCTGTCTGCCTTCTGACGGCAAAGAATGATGGCTTGATTCTCTTCATTGATTTTCCTCTACAAAGCACTAACGTGTAGGGAATAAATGGGAAGAGAAAAACAATGAGATGTTCTCTGGGGTCGTTGACCAGGCAGCTCTTGGCTAGGCACTGTGCAGGGGAACAGGCTAGTTGTCTCCACAGGGCAAGTTGTATCTGTAATGCTCTCTTACTTTTGGCTTTCGGGTTGTTTCGGAGACTTTTGAAAATGAGATCGAGGTTGCTCTTCCTGCTTTGTCATTTTTCTCCTCTTGTGTTCTTCTTCACTTTTTAGTTTTTTTGCTTTTTCAGCAAAGTGCAATCTTTTTGAATTTTCTCTTTTCTCTTTTCCCTCCCTTTTTTTCTGAACCTTAGGTCCACTCACAAAAAAACACGATGAGTCTACAATGAACAAACCGAGGGATGAAGGTATTTTTGTTGCATGTTTTACCCTTTTTGTTGTATTTTTCAAACGTTTGGAGGGGATAGTTCAATTGAATAACAAACTTATACTATTAGTTTGTGTCTAAGTGTAATCACTTATTATTTTTCTCTGTAATTGTAATCGTCTCACAATAATATAATATATACAATTATACATGATTTTATACCATATACTTAAAACTAGCTACACTAGTTAATGGTGTGAAGTAGACTGATATAGACTCTCTCTCACACACACACACACACACACACACACACACACACACACACACACACACACACACACACACACACACACACACACACACACACACACACACACACACACACACACACACACACACACACACACACCTCAGTTGTTCCACCCATCCTTGCCACAGAGCAGTTTTCTCCTTTTTCGCTATATGGTTAATCAACCAATAAACAGAATTTGATATGCATAGAACTTTTTACAAAGTCATGCTGTTTTGACTGTATTCTGTCTTGCGCCAGTGAATATTTAACCTTGTGTAATATTCTTTACCTTCCATCATTTGGATTTGGTCATTTGATTGATCTACTTTACCATTTCTTTATTAAGTTATTTGTTGGGGAATAGGGGAGGATTTTTACAGTAAAAGCATGATCGTTTGGGTGGGTGGTGGGGCGGGGGGCTTGTAGGCTGTCATTTTGAATGGATTACAAGCAGTGGAGCTTGCTAACTGACATGCATTACACATGCAAATAACCAGGTAATCAGTTGTTAAAACTAGCCAGGAAAAAGATGCATTGACTTTATGTAATCAAGAGGTTTGAAAGATCAGACTGGTTACCATAGTGTTTTGTGTGTGCGTGCATCTTTGTGTGTGCATCTGATCAGGTGTTTGTGTGTCTGATTTGTATATATGTGCGTGTGATGATGTGGGCGTGCATGTGTTAGTGTGTATGCTGTTTACGTGTTGTCCCATGCTGCCGTCTCTAATTGCTATGCTTTAAAAGGAGACAGAGCTTGCTAATCCATTTGGAGAGGGAGAGAGGGGAAGAGGGAGAGAGGGAGAATATTTTCGGGCTGTTTTGAAGCAGGCAGGACAGTGAGGGCATTGTTGGCCCTGTAGGCCTGGGATTCAGGCTGAGTGAGACTGCTCCTGTCCTCTCCCCATCTGGACACAGGCTCATCCCCAACTGTCACTGCAAGGTTAGAGAGGAAATTGATACACACGTTCTCACACTCAAATGCACTCTTATCATGCACTAACACATGCACTCTTATCATGCACTAACACATGCAGTCTTATCATGCACTAACACATGCAGTCTTATCATGCACTAACACATGCAGTCTTATCATGCACTAACACATGCAGTCTTATCATGCACTAACACATGCACTCTTATCATGCACTAACACATGCACTAACACATGCAGTCTTATCATGCACAAACACATGCACTCTTATCATGCACAAACACATGCACTCTTATCATGCACAAACACATGCACTCTTATCATGCACAAACACATGCACTCTTATCATGCACAAACACATGCACTCTTATCATGCGTGAAAACACGCACATATGACCTCCAAGCACTCTCACATACACATGAATCCAGACACTGCTGCCATGTTCGCTCCGGTGCTGAAGCTTAGCAACACCTCCATGAGAATGAATGAATTATATATATTGTACAAAGGGATGTACAGCTACATATATATGATGTACAGTTCCTTCAGAAAGTATTCACACCCCTTTGCTTTTTCTACATTTTGTTGTGTCACTGCCTGAATTTAAAATTGATTCAATTGAGATTTTGTGTCACTGGTCTACAGATAATACCCCATAATGTCAGTGGAATTTTGTTTGTAGAAAATGTTGGAAATTAATAAAAAAGTTCCCTCAGTCGAGCAGTGAATATCAAGCACAGATTCAACCACAAAGACCAGGGATTTTTCAATGCCTTGCAAAGAAGGGCACCGATTGGTTGATGTGTAAAGAGAATAAAAGGACGCTGAATATCCCTTTGAGCACGGCAAAGTTATTAATTATCACTACAGAGATACAGGCGTCCTTCCTCACTCAGTTGCCGGAGAGGAAGGAAACTGTTCAGGGATTTCACCATGAGGCCAATGGTGATTTTAAGACAGTTAGTTAGTTTAATAGTGGTGATATGAGAACTGAGGATGGATCAACAACATTGTAGTTACTCCACAATTCTAACCTAAATGGTGAAAAGAAGGAAGCCTGCACAGAATCAAAATATTCCAATACGTACATCATGTTTGCAACAAGCCACTAAAGTAGCACTGCAAAAATTGTGGCAAGGAAATCAACTGAATACAAAGCATTGCTGGGGGCAAATCCAACACATCACAGAGTACCACTCTTCATATTTTCAAGCATGGTGGTGGCTGCATCATGTTATGGGTACGCTGTTATTGGCAAAGACGAGGGAGTCTTTTTTTGGATAAAACAATTTGGAATACATCTAAGCACAGGCAAAATCCTAGAGGAAAACCTGTTTCAGTTTTCTTTCCTACAGACACTGGGAGACAAATTCACCTTTCAGCAGGACAATAACCTAAAACACAAGGCCAAATCTACACTGGAGTTGCTTACCAAGACGACATTGAATCTTCCTAAGTGGCCTAGTTACAGTTTTGACTTAAATCGTCTTGAAAATCTATGGTACTGTAAATATTATATACATATGCATATTACATGCATGCCACATACGTGGGGCAGTGTCTAAAATCTGCTCCTGTGACTGGGTATGTTACTAACATTGTTAATAGTTTAATGAAATGCTGTCTGACAAGATGTGAGTCAATCACTTAGGGAGATCTCTCTGAGGAGACGGATACACCTGGAGACTGCTGCAGGTGGCTCAAAGACATATTTACTCACCATGAACAGACATGCTGCAAAATCATGTTAGACATGTACGCACATACATGCAATCAACCTCCAACGCACATGTACAGTGCATTCGGAAAGTTTTCAGACCCCTTGACTTTTTCCACATTTTGTTACATTACAGCCTTATTTGAAAATGTATTGAATTGTTAGTTTTCTCGTCATCAATCTACACACAATACCCCATAATGACAAAGCAAAAACATGTTTTTTTTTACATTTACATAAGGATTCAGTACTTTGTGGAAGCACTTTTGGCAGCGATTACAGCCTAGAGTCTTCTTGGGTATGATGCTACAGGGTTGGCACACCTGTATTTAGGGAGTTTCTTCCATTCTTCTCTGCAGATCCTATCAAGCTCTGTCAGGTTGGATGGGGAGCGTTGCTGCACAGCTATTTTCAGGTCTCTCCAGAGATGTTTGATCGGGTTCAAGTCCAGGCTCTGGCTGAGCCACAAAAGGACATTCATGACCATAGCCACAACTCCTGCGTTGTCGTGGCTGTGGGCTTAGAGTTGTCCTGTTGGAAGGTGAACCTTTGCACCAGTCATCAGACCAGATAATCTTGTTTCTCATGGTCTGAGAGTCCTTCAGGTGCCATTTGGCCAAATCCAAGCGGGCTGTCATATGCCTTTTACTGAGGAGTGGCTTCCGTCTGGCCACTCTACCATAAAGGCCTGATTTGGTGGAGTGCTGCAGAGACGGTTGTCCTTTTGGAAGGTTCTCCCATCTCCACAGAGGAACTCTGGATCTCTGTCAGAGTGACCATCAGGTTCTTGGTCACCTCCCTGACCAAGGCCCTTCTCCCCCAAATGCTCTGTTTGGCCAGGCGTCCAGCACTAGGAAGAGTCTTGGTGGTTCTAAACTTTTTCCATTTAAGAATGATGGAGGGCTTTGTGTTCTTGGAGACCTTTAATGCTGCAGAAAATGTTGGGTACCCTTCCCCAGATCTTTACATCGACACAATCCTGTCTTGGACTATTCCTTCAACCTTATATAGACAGGTGTGTGCCTTTCCATATCATGTCCAATCAATTGAATTTACCACAGTTGGACTCCAATCAAGTTGTAGAAACATCTCAAGGATGATCAATGAAGACAGGATGCACCTGTACCTATCTCTGTTTTTTATTCTTAAGAAATGTTCTGAAATGTCAAAAAAAAACTGTTATTCGCTTTGTCATTATGGGGTATTGTGTGTAGATTGATGAGGAAAATAATTTATTTAACCCATTTTAGAATGAGGTTGTAAAGTAACAACATGTGGAAGACGTCCAGGGACCTGAATAATTTCAGAATGCACATACTTGATACACACGGGAAACTGTTGAGTGTGAAAAACCCAGCAGCGTTGCAGTTCTTGACACACTCAAACCGGTGCGCCTGGTACCTACTACCATACCCCTTTTAAAGGCACTTAAATCGTTTGTCTTGCCCATTCACTCTCTGAATGGCACACATACACAATCCATGTTGCTATTGTCTCAAGGAAAATCCTTCTTTAACCTGTCCCCTCCCCTTCATCTACACTGATTTGAAGTGGATTTAACAAGTGACATCAATAAAGGACCATAGCTTTCACCTGGATTCACCTGGTCAGTCTATGTCATGGAAAGAGCAGGTCCTAATGTTTTGTACAGTCAGTGTACTTTAATTTAGCTCTTATTCACGCAGAGATAATTGAATGCTTTGTGTGGGTTATACAATGAGATCTATTGTCTTGCTTCCCTTGGAGGTCACACATACACACAACCGACATACAGCGACAGTCTCAGAGACAAAGGTCTCAGTTCAACCCTGATCGCAGAAGTTCAACCCTGATCGCAGAAGTTCAACCCTGATCGCAGAAGTTCAACCCTGATCGCAGAAGTTCAACCCTGATCGCAGAAGTTCAGCGCTGTAGGGCCGAATGCCATTTAAAGGCAATGTGTGCGTAGACGGCGTTCACAGTAAACTATGCTTTACATTTCAATCGCGCCATGAATGCTGAACTTCCGTGAAATGGGAAACGTATTTCCTGCTCCAGCTATTCCAAGTGTCCTAGCTCTGCTCTAGATGAGCGCCAGTCCAGTGCTACGTGTGTGTGTGTTGTGTGTGTGTGTGTGTGTGTGTGTGTGTGTGTGTGTGTGTGTGTGTGTGTGTGTGTGTGTGTGTGTGTGTGTGTGTGTGTGTGTGTGTGTGTGTGTGTGTGTGTGTGTGTGTGTGTGTGTGTGTGTGTGTGTGTGTGTGTCATTTGTCATGTGCTTGTGGAGTGTGACTGCCTGGTGACAGAGAGGAGAGCTGATCCATTAGCCAGGCATCACACCCAGGGCTCTGCTGGCCTGGTAATGCTGGGATAATTGAACTTGTTTACATCTCCTCTGGGAAATCACCAGAGGCTCACAACACACCGGAGAGAGGGGGGAAGGGAATGGAGGGTGGGAGAGTGTGTGAATTCCTCCATTGCTAAGTGTGTGCATATGCAATGTTGGTTGCATAAGTGTGAATATCGGAGAGATGAGAAAAGAGTGCGAGTGTGTGTGTGTTAGGGCTTTAATGTATTGTGTGTGAATGTTCATGTCTCTCGAGTGCACTGTATGTTCTATAAAAGGTGACTGCATGTATGTGTATTGATAAATTGTACATTGTTGCAGTGGTGTGTGAGTGATGCGTTCTGGTGCATGTGTAACCTGAGATTCAGGTTGTGATGCAGGCGGGTGTGCAAATACGTGAGTAGAATTTGTTACCACGGCAACAGGCTCCGAGTGAGTCAATGCAATGGAATGGCTGGTGCGGTTCTATTAGAGCGAGAGGAGGCAGTTTCCATAGCGACTCAGCATCGCAGCTGCCTGCCTGTGTCTCTGTGTGTGTCAGTGTGCGCGCTTTTGTGCATTTTCCTACATGCATCTCTGTGTCCGTGAAGAGACCTTGCCATGTACAACTTTGTAACGCTTTGTTTAATCTCATCCCATCCCACCATTTTCTTGTGACATTACTCTTTCTCCTTCTCTTGCTGACTCCCTCTCTCTCTCTCTGTCTCTGTTCAGGGGCCAAGTATCTTTCTTTCTATCTCTCCTCCTCTCTCTCTTTCTTTTCTTTCTCTCGCTCTCCTTCCTGTCTCTTTTCCCATCGTTCTCTAAGTTACAGTATGTATTTTCTCATCTCTCTCTCTCTCTCTCTTTTCCCATCTTTCTCCCTCTCTCTTTCCCATCTCTTTCCAGAAAGTCATCAGGGTAAACAGATGCTGTGGCTGTTATTTATGTTTCCACTTGGTCTGGCTCTCATATGAATTATCCACAGGGCAGACGCTAGGCTAACTGGGAACCACTGGCAGCTCTGCCTTATTAAAGACACGCAGACCGTACCACAGTACCTCAAAGAGAGGGGGACCCTGAAAAACCCAGATCGTACCATTATACTGCAGTAGGAGAGACCGTGGCAGACTGTACCATAACTCACCAGAAGGGACAGTGAGAGTTAGACTGTACCATAATACCACAGAGAGAGGGGACGCAGGGAAACTTACAGATAGGACCACAACACTACAAGAGGGAACAGAAAAATACAGACTGCCATGACAACACTAAGACGATGTTCCAATATCTAAAATGGCTAACCATTGATAAGAGACAGTACTGGATAGGTTCCAACCTTATAGCTTTCAACACTATTATAGATAGGACCACGACACTACAAGAGGGAACAGAAAAATACAGACTGCCATGACAACACTAAGACGATGTTCCAATATCTAAAATGGCTAACCATTGATAAGAGACAGTACTGGATAGGTTCCAACCTTATAGCTTTCAACACTATAATGTCACCTCAGTTCAGTATGAAGAGTAGGAATGAGCAGAAGAAGTGTATGTTTCAAACTTTGGGGATATAGTTAAAGATGAGGGAGATCAAAAGGCACATACAGATGTAGGATCTTAATTTGAGCCAGTTTGCTACATCAGGTGAATAATCCTGCAGCAACAGGGAATGTGTATTATTATGTTGATTATAATTAATGGCTTTTTTTTTGTAGGGACTGATACATTTTTCCTTTAGGGCCAGTGGAAATTAAACTTTAGAAGCCTTTTTAGCCTGTGCAGGAAAAATCTCAGCAACGAAAGAGTGATCCAATTAAGATCCTACATCTGTATGCAGATGAATGCTTTTTTTGTGAATGGCTCTGTGGACATTCCTGTGGATTGTTTTTTTGTAGATAGGCCAAAAGTTGTCATCTCTTTCTCAAAATCTAAAGTGTTTCTACTCTCTTTCTCTCATCCTCTCATCTTTTTGTGTTTGTGCATACTTCTGTGTATGTCCACGTCCCGTTCTTCGCCACAGATATCCGCGACCGTCGGAAGAAGCCGGTCATGTTGTTCATCCATGGCGGCTCCTACATGGAGGGGACGGGAAACATGTTCGACGCCAGCATCCTCGCAGCCTACGGCAACGTCATCGTGGTCACCATGAACTACCGTCTGGGCGTGCTCGGTGAGTCTGTCTGTCTGCATACTATGACACCACTTTTTGCTTGCACCATCAGGTCCCAGAACTCTTATTCTATGGTTTCACTCTCCTTAATTAGACGATTTACACTTATATAGAACGAGGCGCTTTTCCTAATGATGTGGACTGACCAGGAATATATCTGGGTCCTAGTTATAGTCTACAGCTAGGTCCTGATCACATGACCAGAACAGTAGAACCATCTGGACCTAGCTGTACCATGTGACCTGAGTTTTGTGTGCTCTGCCCTGACCCTGTGTACAGACTCTGAGCCAGTGGACAGGAGTTTAGTCAGCTGCTCTGAGGGGCTGACTGCCTGTTTGTTTCTACAGCTGTTTGTTTGTGTACTGTACACCACAGAGCATCCACAGTCTCCATTGTGGTTGCCAGGTTGGGTAATGGGATCTGGTTTATTGTATCAAGCCTGTCTCAACACATCAGAGTATTCATAAAGAGAGAAATGGGAGTATTTTAGGATACAGTCCAAGCTTTGCCACTCGTGTAAACACAGTGGAACGTGATCCACACAGGCATTGACAGACGGGGCCAGCCAGTAGAGGGAACATACTGCGAGTTTGAAGTGCACCTGGCAGCAGCTCTGTCCTGCCTGCTAGATTTGGGCCTGCCTGTTTTGAGGTGCATGTGTCATGTGCTGTTATGCTTTTCTACATCTGTCTGACAAACTGGAAACATTAGCGAGTGGAGCGTGAGAACAATCCGCTGTGTGAACTTAAGTTTCCTTAATGCACTATCTAATCCTTGCTCTGCATGCCTCTAATTCACTGATCCAAACAGTCCTCAATGGAGTCCATGTTTGCATCATTCCCAAGCCAAATAGTAGTCTTTGTCTGTGTGATTTACATACTGTATGTGTGCTGTGTGCAGTTTACCCATGTGTAGTGTACAGTATTTATGCACCACACACACAGTGACATACAGAGGTAGAGAGAGATCCTGCTGAGCGATGCAGAGAGATGATGCAGTGCCCTCGATTCCTCTAACATGGTTGAACATTTTGGTACGTGGGCGAGTAGACTAACCTCGCTCTCCCTCTCTCTCTCTCTCTCTCTCCGTTTCCTCTTTCTCTCTCTCCGTTTCCTCTTTCTCGCTCCCTCTGTTCTGCTTTTAATGGGTTACTCTACTGTACTGAAGTGTGTGTGTGTGTGTGGTATGTGTTTGCATACGTGCGTGTATGTTTGAATATGTAACAGTACAATGTGCCATCCATCCTCACCACCCACACTCTCAATGGACAAAAACGTTTTTGGCCTGAAAAGAGAGAGACAACTGCTCCACATTTCTACAATAGGTTTAGCACATAATCACACAGTATTATCCTATACTTATGCACGCGCACACTCACATATGCCAACCGTATTTCAGCCTGTGCCTTTAACAGAGAGATGGGAGGGAGGGAGGGAGGGGATGACAGAGAAGGGGGATAGAGACAGATGAGAGAGGGAGAAACAGAGAGACATAGCTAAAGAGAGGGAAGGAGCAACAGAAGGGGGAGATGGGAACAATCTAAAAATAAACCATCAGAAGTGCTTTTTAAATCTGCGGCGAAGCAACAAAAAAAAATTCATTCAAACAAATGTTAATGCAATGTGGCCACGGCGCGCACACACACACATATAGGCTTACACACATCTCTATATACTCACATACAGTTACATAAGGGGTTTCACTTTCTTTTTTAGCACTTGGTGGATGTTAAGTTAATTCATGATATGCTTGTGATTTGTGAAAGGGGGAATATGTCTATGAGAAAATCCTAAATGTCTGCCATGTACAGTCCAGGAGTGTTTAGCATGGTGAAGTTAGGAGTGTGTATACTCGTACCTACCTACAGTAGAGCTCCACCCCAACACTGCTGCCTGCTCACCTTGCCCCTACCTTCCTCCTGGCTGCTCCAGGCCCATGCAGCCTCCTGATTTGTGCTGTAAAGCCATCTGTTCTGACTAATTAACTAATTAACTAATTAATGAACTCTGGGAAAGGGCCCACCGTCACTGGGCTGTGGGAGAGAGAGAGGGGCTGTCTCACATCAAGAACACTCCGCTCTCCTCCTTCTCCTTTTTTCTTCTTCCTCCTCATTCGTCTTCTTCTTTTTGTTCATCTCATCCCCGTTCTCTCCATCAGATCAGTCCCATCTGATTGACAAAATCGGATGACTCTTAATGAGTTAATCTCATGTGTTTGTTTCTCTCCCTCTGCAACCAACAAACACCAAATCACAGAATTATGATTCCCAGCTCTCTCCTGATGCACCCGAGGAGTTATTTTAGTTATTAATACTTCAGCATACATTCTATTGGTTTGGATGTACAATATAATTACAACCCCGGCTCAGACTGAATAAATAGAGCCAGTATTGCGATCATATGGTTATTGTTGCATGGGGCTGTCAGGAGAGAGTGAATTCGCTTGCACAAATGAACCGAGTGGAGGAAGCATGAAATGAAAAGAGAAAGGGTTGTGATGTTACTGTATGGAATCATCATTTAGATGGTCAAACGACACACTAGAATAGAATATACCACAACCCAATACTGCATACCACAACAGAATAACATTGTAGAGAGCACAACAGCCCAATAACAGAATGCCATAGTGGTTTCTATAAAACCCACAGATACCGATGAAGGCCACGGTGGATACAGTTGATCTCAAAGGTTACCTTACAATGAGCAATTTCACTTATGAGTCCAATTTTACGTTGTTAGACACAGGCTCGTGTTTACAACAATATTAAAAAGAGCAAACCGTCCATGAACAATTTAGTCTGAAAACACAGCACTTCTCTGTGAGCACAGCCTCGTCTGTGGAGGACAAACAGCTTACAGTAATACTCCATCTGTAAAGAACAAACACAGGAAATTTGACGTGTACATCTGTGGATTTACCTCCATTAAGGGATTTTATACACAACCTGACCCCTGTGTTTGTCCCTCTGTCTCTATAATTCTGTTTTGTCTATGTATCTCTCCTAGTCTTCTTACTACACTGCTCAAAAAAATAAAGGGAACACTAAAATAACACATCCTAGATCTGAATGAATGAAATATTCTTATTAAATACTTTTTTCTTTACATAGTCGAATGTGCTGACAACAAAATCACACAAATTATCAATGGAAATCAAATGTATCAACCCATGGAGGTCTGGATTTGGAGTCACACTCAAAATCAAAGTGGAAAACCACACTACAGGCTGATCCAACTTTGATGTAATGTCCTTAAAACAAGTCAAAATGAGGCTCAGTAGTGTGTGTGGCCTCCACGTGCCTGTATGAACTCCCTACAACGCCTGGGCATGCTCCTGATGAGGTGGCGGATGGTCTCCTGAGGGATCTCCTCCGAGACCTGAACACAAAAGCATCCGCCAACTCCTGGACAGTCTGTGGTGCAACGTGGCGTTGGTGGATGGAGCGAGACATGATGTCCCAGATGTGCTCAATTGAATTCAGGTCTGGGGAACGGGCGGGCCAGTCCATAGCATCAATGCCTTCCTCTTGTAGGAACTGCTGACACACTTCAGCCACATGAGGTCTAGCATTGTCTTGCATTAGGAAGAACCCAGGGCCAACCGCACCAGCATATGGTCTCACAAGGGGTCTGAGGATCTCATCTCGGTACCTAATGGCAGTCAGGCTACCTCTAGCGAGCACATGGAGGGCTGTGCGGCCCCCCAAAGAAATGCCACCCTACACCAAGACTGACCCACCGCCAAACTGGTCATGCTGGAGGAAGTTGCAGGCAGCAGAACGTTCTCCATGGCGTCTCCAGACTGTCACGTCTGTCACATGTGCTCAGTGTGAACCTGCTTTCATCTGTGAAGAGCATAATTTCCACCTGTTGTCTATTCCATTTGCACAACAGCATGTGAAATTTATTGTCAATCAGTGGACAGTTTCATTTCACAGAAGTGTGATTGACTTGGAGTTACATTGTGTTGTTTAAGTGTTCCCTTTATTTTTTTGAGCAGTGTGTATATCTCGGTCTCTCTCTTATTGTCCTTGTATCTATGATGGGTTGGTACCCTCCCTCTGATACACAGAGATGTGTTTGGACAATGTAAAGTCCCTTCCGTGATCTTCATCCCATCTGTCCATCACTCTTCATCATCCACGTTCCATTTGAATAATGCATTGAATCTATATGCTTCCTTTGTATCCATCGCCTTTCACATCTCCTTTTTCTTTCCATTCCATACCCCCCTTCCTCCTCTCCTCTCTGGGTAGAGCTCTATTCACCTACTCATGTATTCATATAGCCGTTTGTTCAGTTACTTCCTGATAATTGTCCTGTTCGTATCTGAGACACTGGGTATGTAGTATAAATCATTTTTTTTTATACCTTTTATTTAACTTGGCAAGTCAGTTAAGAACACATTGTTATTTTCAATGGCGGCCTAGGAACGGTGGGTTAACTGCCTTGTTCAGGGGCAGAACGACAGATTTTCACCTTGTCAGCTCGGGGGATCCAATCTTGCAAACTTACAGTTAACTAGTCCAACGCAAAACGACCTGCCTCTCGCTCATTGCACTCCACAAGGAGACTGCCTGTTACGCGAATGCAGTAAGCCAAGGTAAGTTGATAGCTAGCATTAAACTTATCTTATAAAAAAACAATCAATCATAATCACTAGTTAACTACACATGGTTGATGATATTACTAGAAATTATCTAGCGTGTCCTGCGTTGCATATAATCTGACTGAGCATACAAGTATCTAAGTATCTGACTGAACGGTGATAGGCAGAAGCAGGCGCGTAAACATTCATTCAAACAGCACTTTCGTGCGTTTTTCCAGCAGCTCTTCGTTGTGCATCAAGCATTGCACTGTTTATGACTTCAAGCCTATCAACTCCCGAGATGAGGCTCGTGTAACCGAAGTGAAATGGCTAGCTAGTTAGCGCATGCTAATTGTCATTGTGTTGCTCGTTCGAGCCCAGGGAGGAGCGAGGAGAGGGACGGAAGCTATATTGTTACACTGGCAATACTAAAGTGCCTATACAACCTAAAACTTCTTACCAGGGAATATTGAAGACTCATGTTAAAAGGAACCACCAGCTTTCATATGTTCTCATGTTCTGAGCAAGGAACTGAAACGTTAGCTTTCTTACATAGCACATATTGTACTTTTACTTTCTTCTCCAACACTTTGTTTTTGCATTATTTAAACCAAATTGAACATGTTTCATTATTTACTTGAGGCTAAATTGATTTTATTGATTTATTATATTAAGTTAAAATTAAGTAGTCATTCAGTATTGTTGTAATTGTCATTATTACAAACACATTTTTAAAAATCGGCCGATTAATCGGTATCGGCTTTTTTGGTCCTCCAGTAATCGATATCGGCGTTGAAAAATCATAATCGGTCGACCTCTGGTATGTAGGGCCTATTCCCTCACACTGCAGACTAGCTAGGTCCTATACAATACCTAAGTGGCTGGATACACATACAAGTAGTTGATGTAGAGTTTGGTCTGTCAAACTGTATTTCTGTGTGTGTGTGTGTGTGTGTGTGTGTGTGTGTGTGTGTGTGTGTGTGTGTGTGTGTGTGTGTGTGTGTGTGTGTGTGTGTGTGTGTGTGTGTGTGTGTGTGCCTAGGCTTGCTGTGATCCTAGGGATGGTGTATTGGGCTATATGAATGTGTATTTTTTTTAATGTAACCAGGTAGGCCACTTGAGAAGAAGTTCAAATTAACAACTGTGACCTGGCCAAGATAAAGTAAAGCAGTGCGACAAAAACAACAACACAGAGTTACACATAAACAAACGTACAGTCAATAACACAATAGAAACATCTATATACTGTGTGTACAAATGTAGAAGATTAGGGAGGTAAGGCAATAAATAGGCCACAGAGGCGAAGTAATTACAATTTACCATTAACACTGGAGTGATAGATGTGCAGATGATGATGTGAAAGTATAGATACGGGGGTGTAAAAGAGCAAAAAGATAAATAACAATATGGGGGTGAGGTAGTTATGAGGTAGCTATTTACAGAATTGGCTGTGTACAGTGATCGGTAAGCTGATGCTTAAAGTTAGAGAGGGAGATATAAGTCTCCAGCTTAAGTGATTTTTGCAATTTGTTCCAGTCATTGGCAGCAGAGAACTGGAAGGAAAGGCAGCCAAATGAGGTGTTGGCTTTGGGTATGACCAGTGAAATATACCTGCTGGAGCGCGTGCTACAGGTGGGTGTTACTAGGGTGACTAGTGAGCTGAGATAAGGCGGGGCTTTACTTAGCAAAGACTTATAGATGACCTGGATCTAGTGGGTTTGGCAACGGATATGTAGCGAGGGCAAGCCAATGAGAGCATACAGGTCGCAGTGGTGGGTAGTATATGGGGCTTTGGTAACAAAACGGATGGCACTGTGATAGACTACATCCAATTTGCTGTGTAGAGTGTTGGAGGCTATTTTGTAAATGACATCGCCAAAGTCAAGGATCGGTAGGATAGTCCGTTTTACGAGGGTATGTTTGGCAGCATGAGTGAAGGAGGCTTTGTTGCGAAATAGGAAGCCGATTCTAGATATAATTTTGGATTGAAGATGCTTAATGTGAGTCTGGAAGGAGAGTTTGCAGTCTCACCAGACACCTAGGTATTTGTAGTTGTGCACATATTCTAAGTCAGGACTCTGAGGATAGATGGGGGGCAATCAATTCACTTATGGTGTCCAGGGCACCGCTGGGGGCTGAGGGGGGTCTATAACAAGTGGCAACGGAGAGAGACTTTTTTTCTGGAAAGGTGGATTTTTAAAAGTAGACCCAGATATTTCAGCAGTCTATTGTACTCTACGCTATAATTCAAAATGGTAGCAGAGTGACTCTTTCCACTTTGTTCTATGATGTATTTATATCCATATATTGGTTTTACCTTCAACATAAATTGATGTCAAATTGATAGATTTACAGCCTTTATAAAACTATATACATTAACAAGGCATTACATCATTTTGAGTCAGTTTTGAGCAGTTTGATTGTAATAGTTTTCAAAGTGATAGTATTGTTATCAAATGACATGAAAATCGTAGAAAAAATGTATTAAATATTACATTTGGAAAAGCAGATACTTAGATTGAGTGTGTATCCAAATTGAAAATTGTGTCGCCGTAAAACCACCTATAAAATACATGCCTTTTGCGGCCAGCGGCCGTTGTGCCCTCGGGCAAAATATAATCATTTGAATGATATTCTCCCTGAGTGCTGCTTGCTCCGAAGCACCTCTCACTCACATGGCTCTCCATCATGTGATTGGGTCTTTCTCACAGGCTACAAGTGAAGACATACACAACGGGGACGCAACTGCACACGTCCTATTGGAAGAACTGTTCACATGTACTTTTCGTCAGCCAAGAACATAAGTAGGCCTAACGAACAGCAAAAGCATTAGCCTATGTCAATCTACTATCCCCATAGTAGAAAAGTTGACCTATTCTGTGCAATTAATAAATATTCCAAACATACTAGTCTGGGACAGTATATTAGTCTGGGACAGTTGTGGGATGCGATAGATCCCAAATTAATACAACCACTAGCATCAAAAAAACTTTTTTACGCAATGAGGCTGACGTAGCAGATCAGAACATTTAGCTTAAAATGTTGATACATTTTTAGGCTATTTATTCACATTATAAGCGCATGTAACGGCCGTTGGCGGTGGAAGAAGAAGAGGACCAAAGCGCAGCATGGTAAGTGTCCATGTTAAATGTATTCAATAACTGAACACTGAAACACAAAAGTAAACAAAAGAACAACTGAAAAGCCTGGGAAAAACAGGCTACCTAAGTGTGGTTCTCAATCAGAGACAACGATTGACAGCTGCCTCTGATTGAGAACCATATCAGGCCAAACACATAGAAAACCAAAACTAGAACAACACATAGAATGCCCACCCCAACTCACGCCCTGACCAACCTAAACAAGAAACATAACAAAGGAACTAAGGTCAGGACGTGACAGCGCAGCAATGTGTACACAACAGAAGGCTATAAGCGCGAATGGCCAAATAGCGGAAATACACAATTATCAAAAGTGACCGATTTTTTGTTGTTTTTGTTTTATATGGTGAAAAATATCTTCCCCCAAACTTGAAATTCTTGCGTTGCATATGTATGCCAGTTAGGCTCTATACCCCTTGTAAAGTGGATTAACTTCTTGAGTCGAGCCATCCCGGATCCGGTATCGTGACTACAGCCTCAAGCTCATTACCATAACGCAACGTTAACTATTCATGAAAATCGCAAATGAAATGAAATTAATCTATTTGCTCTCAAGCTTAGCCTTTTGTTAACAACACTGTCATCTCAGATTTTCAAAATATGCTTCTCAACCATTGCAAAACAAGCAGTAACAGTATTGATGGCTAACATAGCATTTAGCGTAGCATTTAGCATTAGCATTCAGCATGCAACATTTTCCACAAAAACCATAAAAGCATTCAAATAAAATCATTTACCTTTGAAGAACTTCAGATGTTTTCAATGAGGAGACTCAGATAGCAAATGTTCAGTTTTTCCTGAAAGATTATTTGTTTCGGACAAATCGCTCCATTTTCTGCGTCACGTTTAGCTACGAAAAAAAACCTGTATCCAGGATTGTGTAAATCTATCAGCAAGCTCATTAGCATAACACAACGTTAACTATTCATGAAAATCGCAAATTAAATGAAATTAATCCATTTGCTCTCAAGCTTAGCCTTTTGTTAACAACACTGTCATCTCAGATTTTCAAAATATGCTTCTCAACCATTGCAAAACAAGCATTTGTGTAACAGTATTGATGGCTAACGTACCATTTAGCATTAGCATTCAGCATGCAACATTTTCCACAAAAACCATAAAAGCATTCAAATAAAATCATTTACCTTTGAAGAACTTCAGATGTTTTCAATGAGGAGACTCTGTTAGATAGCAAATGTTCCGTTTTTACAAAAAATATTATTTGTGTCGACTAATCGCTCCGTTTTGTTCATTGCGTTTGGGTAAGGAAAAAAAAGTCATTAAAACGCGAACTTTTTTCCAAATTAACTCCATAATATCGACAGAAACATGGCAAACGATGTTTAGAATCAATCCTCAAGGTGTTTTTCACATATCTATCGATGATAAAATCCATCGTGGCAGTTTTACTTTCAATTCTGAAGAAATGGAACGAGCATGGACTTACAGATTACGCACACAGGACACCGGGCGGGACACCAGGTAAATGTAGTCTCTTATGGCCAATCTTCCAATGATATGCCTACAAACACGTCACAATGCTGCAGACACCTCGGGGAATATACAGAAAGCGCAGGCTCATTCCTGGCGCATTCACAGCCATATAAGGAGACATTGGAACACAGCGCCTTCAGAATCCGGGGCATTTCCTGTATGAAACTTCATCTTGGTTTTGCCTGTTGCATTAGTTCTGGGGCACGCACAGATAATATCTTTGCAGTTTTGGAGACGTCAGAGTTGTGTCTTTCCAAGGCTGTCAATTCCATGCATAGTCGAGCATCTTTTCGTGACAAAATATTGCGCTTAAAACGGGCACGTCTTTTTATCCAATAATGACACAGCGCCCCCATAGGTTGAAGAGGTTAATGTGCTTAATTTTAAGAAGTTATTTGGCCACTTCAGTTGTGATTCAAACCTTATCAAAACATATAGGCCTATGGGCTAGGCTACATGAGGTGTGCAAAAAAAATGCATGTAATCTATGAATTTAAATAGCGAATGGAAGATGATTTTCCCGTGGTTCATTTTCATGCCAACCAGGAAGGCTATACTCCTGTTGGAAAGATAAGCAATATACTTAATATTAGGAAGGTTAAGAAATAAATATAGTAGGTCTAGCCTATAGAAAATGGCTGTCAGTCAAAACCCATACAGAGCTATGAGGCGCAGAGCCTGAGCTCTGACGTCATTTACATAATCTTACTTTCAGCCACTGCGTTCCAGTTTGTGCTTATCAGTACCCAAATCTGCCATTTACAACCCGTATATGGGTATGAGTGTAAAAGGTTACCATCTTAGAAAGTAGTAGAATGTTACAATGTAGTATTAGTGTAGTAGTACAGTACTAACATCTTGATAATTAAAATATATATTATAACATCCTTTAAAAGTAATAAACTACAGTGCCTTGCAAAAGTATTCATCCCCCTTGGCATTTTTCCTATTTTGTTGCATTCCAACCTGTAATTTACATTTATTTTTATTTGGATTTCATGTAATGAACATACACATAATAGTCCGAAGTGAAATTTTAAAAATATATATATTTTCAAATACATTGAAAAGTGGTGCATGAATATGTATTCACCCCCTTTGCTATGAAGCCCCTAAATAAAATGTGGCGCAACCAATTACCTTCAGAAGTCACATAATTAGTTTAATAAAGTCCACCTGTGTGCAATCGTAAGTGTCACATGAGCTCAGTACATATACACCTGTTCTGAAAGGACCCAGAGTTTGCAAGACCACTAAACAAGGGGCACCACCAAGCAAGCTGCACCATGAAGACCAAGGAGCTCTCCAAACAGGTTAGGGACAAAGTTGTGCCGAAGTAGAGATCAGAGTTGGGTTATAAAAAAATATCTGAAACTTTGAACATCCCACGGAGCACCATTAAATCCATTATTAAACTATGGAAAGAATATGGCACCACAACAAACCTGCCAAGAGCGGACCACCCACCAAAACTCATGGATCAGGCAAGGAGGGCATTAATCAGAGAGGCAACAAAGAGACCAAAGATAACCCTGAAGGAGCTGCAAAGCTCCACAGCGGAGATTAGAGTATCTCTCTATAGGACCACTTTAAGCCGTACACTCCACAGAGCTAGGCTTTATGGAAGAGTGGCCAGAAAAAGCCATTGCTTAACGAAAATAATAGGAAAACATGTTTGGTGTTCGCCAAAAGGCATGTGGGAGACTCCCCAGACATATGGAAGAATGTACTATGGTCAGATGAGACTAGAATTGAGCTTTTTGGCCATCAAGGAAAATGCTATGTCTGGCGCAAACCCAACACCTCACATCACCCCGAGAACACCATCCCCACAGTGAAGCATGGTGGTGGCAGCATCATGCTGTGGGGATGTTTTTCATCGGCAGGGACTGGGAAACTGGTCAAAATTGAAGGAATGATGGATGGCGCTAAATACAGGGAAATTCTTGAGGGAAACCTGTTTCAGTCTTCCAGAGATTTGAGACTGGGACGGAGGATCACCTTCCAGCAGGACAATGACCCTAAGCATTCTGCTAAAGCAACACTTGAGTGGTTTAAGGGGAAACATTTAAATGTCTTGGAATGGCCTATTAACTTCTTGCGTCGAGCCAACCCGGATCCGGGATCATGACTACAGCCTCAAACCCATTACCATAACGCAACGTTAACTATTCATGAAAATCGCAAATTAAATGAAATCAATATGCTAGCTCTCAAGCTTAGCCTTTTGTTAACAACACTGTTGCATTGTTGCCAAAAAGTTCAATTTTGGTTTCATCTGACCAGAGCCTTCTTCCACATGTTTGGTGTGTCTCCCAGGTGGCTTGTGGCAAACTTTAAACAACACTTTTTATGGATATCTTTAAGAAATGGCTTTCTTCTTGCCACTCTTCCATAAAGGCCAGATTTGTGCAATAAACGACTGATTGTTGTCCTATGGACAGAGTCTCCCACCTCAGCTGTAGATCTCTGCAGTTCATCCAGAGTGATCATGGGCCTCTTGGCTGCATCTCTGAACAGTCTTCTCCTTGTATGAGCTGAAAGTTTAGAGGGACGGCCAGGTCTTGGTAGATTTGCAGTGGTCTGATACTCCTTCCATTTCAATATTATCGCTTGCACAGTGCTCCTTGGGATGTTTAAAGCTTGGGAAATCTTTTTGTATCCAAATCCGGCTTTAAACTTCTTCACAACAGTATCTCGGACCTGCCTGGTGTGTTCCTTGTTCTTCATGATGCTCTCTGCGCTTTTAACGGACCTCTGAGACTATCACAGTGCAGGTGCATTTATACGGAGACTTGATTACACACAGGTGGATTGTATTTATCATCATTAGTCATTTAGGTCAACATTGGATCATTCAGAGATCCTCACTGAACTTCTGGAGAGAGTTTGCTGCACTGAAAGTAAAGGGGCTGAATAATTTTGCATGCCCAATTTTTTTAGTTTTTGATTTGTTAAAAAAGTTTGAAATATCCAATAAATGTCGTTCCACTTCATGATTGTGTCCCACTTGTTGTTGATTCTTCACAAAAAAATACAGTTTTATATCTTTATGTTTGAAGCCTGAAATGTGGCACAAGGTCGCAAAGTTCAAGGGGGCCGAATACTTTCGCAAGGCACTGTATATATATCTATTTTAATTCCAGGTTGTACGGCATCAAATAAGGACAAATGCCAAGGGGGGTGAATACTTTCGCAAGCCACTGTACTTGTTTATGAGCCTTCTGGATATGTGTAGTATATAAAACATTAGTTTCTTCCTGTTTCACCATAGGTTCCTTATTCTCAACAGTATAGCATATAAACAATATTTCACTACCCTGTAAAAAACATATTTTTGAAGTATAAACATGTGAAATGGGGCTGCCAATGTCATGTCGTATCCATCAAAATCCAAGGATGGGTAAAAGTGATTCCCAAGATTTGGTACAGAAACCCTTTAGTACCAAGACACTTGGGGGAATGATAAATAAAATAATTTGGCCATGAACTTTCAGTAGATTAGGAACTGATTCCATTGTAGAGGCATACCACACAGTTATTGTCACGTATACTCACTCTCTGGCCTCTAGTTCGTCAGGCTGCTGATTATCCCGCACACCTGTCACCATTGTCTTGCGCGCCTCATGAAACTCACCTGGTCTCCCATCACCTCCTTGATTATCTTCCCAAAATCTGTCACTCTCCTTGGTTCTTTCCTCAGGTGTTATTGACTCTGTTTTCGTGTCGGTGCGTTGTTTGTGTTTCGTGTTCATTGTTCCTTGTATTTATTACAACACTCACTCCCTGAACTTGCTTCACATGAATGACAAAAGAAAGTTTAACTGAAAGCGTGCTGAAAACAAATCTTTAAAAAAAATGCAACTGTAACAGATGCTACAAACAAAATCCATATCGAGACAACTTGAGACTAGCTGATTTATGGAAAAACACAAATATAAACACTTGTGTGTTTTTGTCTGAATGATTGTTCAGTTGTGTGATAAAGCACATGAAAAACATCAACTAGATAGTTGTATTATGTTTGTGTGAACATTGAACTGTGTGATGGAGACATATGGAAAATCCATCCAATACAGCAGATAATGATATGCTCACCATTTCTTGTCTTATTAACTACCATGTAACCCAATAGCAAAAATATAACATAGACATTTCCCAAACTGTTCTTTTTGAAGTGCTGAATAGAAAGAATAGTAGATGGTAAATATAATATTCCATGTCGTATTTGACTATAACTTGACATACAATTGTTTTTATTATTTCTATCCTCGGCAGGTTGTGAGCATGTTGAGAAATATTCCACTCTTACAATCTCATTATCCTTGTAAAGCAAAGTATTGTGAAGCATTTGGCTACTTTAAAAACGTTGCACGGTGTTGTATGCCATTTCTGCCCTCCGTGCAACACCACAAGATCGCCTTTTCTTATATGACTTGTCAACTGATACAGTATCGCCTGTCTCTCTCCTTGAAATTCATCAGCTTACAATGTATCAATGGCATTCAGATAATGAGTGGAATATATTGTTAGATATAACCCAGGTTTTTCAGCAGTGCACTGTACACTATAATTCCAAATTGTAGCACGTAGTGACTCTTTCTACTTTGTCCTATGATGTAGTATTTGAAGCCACATCCAGATATGATTTGGTTTTACCTTCCAACATAAATTGACTCAAATGTATACATTTATGAGGTAAAAATATAGAAATGTACGGTGTACAGTCGTTATCAAACTATATCCGTTAACTTGGCATTACATACTTTTGGTTTGTTACTTATCCGTTTTGAACGGTTTGATTAACTGATAATAAATCATATCAAAAGTAAAGTGAGTATTGCATTTTGAAAAGCAGACACTTAGATTGAATGTGTATCCAAATTGAACAAGTTATTTGGTGCAGTGAATTTGTTTTGAAACATGAGACATTTTGATGGTCAGATTTAAAATCTTTGTGCTCAGAGTTGTGAAAATATTTAATATAAAAATTGCATCAAAGTGAACTTCCAAGGCTCTGTGAAGTCCAGCCAACTGCTTGTTGATTCCCCACTGGGCCAGGTGTGAATGCTCTGGGAGGCCTAACACCGTACCCAAACTGTCCGCGTGCAAATTGATTTTGTCCCCCCACACCAAACGCGATTATGACACGCAGGTTGAAATATCAAAACAAACTCTGAACCAATTATATTAATTTGGGGACGGGTCAAAAGCATTAAATATTTATGGCAATTTAGCTAGCTAGCTTGCAGTTTCTAGCTAATTTGTCCTATTTATCCAGCTTGCTGTTGCTAGCTAATTTGTCCTGGGATATAAACGTTGAGTTGTTATTTTACCTTAAATGCACAAGGTCCTCTACTCCGACAATTAATCCACACACAAAACGGTCAACCAAATCATTTCTAGTCATCTCTCCTCTTTCCAGGCTATTTTTTCTTTGGACTTTATATGGCGATTGGCATCTAACTTTCATAATTACCATGACGACCGACCAAACTGAGTTCAACTTTCAATCACCCATGTGTGTATAACCAATGAGGAGATGGCACATGGGTATCTGCTTCTATAAACAAATGAGGAGATGGGAGAGGCAGGACTTGCACCACTTTCAGCGTCACAAATAGAACTGACTTCTATTTTAGCACTTGGCAACGCAGACGCTCGTTGGCGCACGTGAGCAGTGTGGGTGCAATAATTGAAAAACATGTATGTTTACATTTATTTTGCCATGCTCGCACACGCGACGCAAGCGGTGTGGTCAGCATGTAAGCCTCGCCCCAACCGGTTTGATTACAATGCTGGATTTCAGCCCAGAACCTAAAACGCACCTCATTCAAAATGGTTTCAACTGGCCCCCCAACAAAAACCCTACCCTCAACACCAGAACTGTTTCAACATGGCAAACCCCCTCCTCTCGTCTCCACCCCACAAAATGTATCAAAAGGCACAATAGACCTTAGTTCCTCAAATAGTTTAATACACTGCCCCTGATCAACGGCATAACACACCTTTGTCCCACAACTGACCACTGACCACTCTACTTGATTAAAAGCATCAAGTCTTTTGTCTTACATATAGCCCAAAACACTACCCCCAGGATCACAACAAGCCCCTCACACCTGGGTACACACACACACACACACACACACACACACACACACACACACACACACACACACACGGCAGCAGAACGTACATCAAAGTAATCCATATCAAAGTTGTCAGATCAAAGGTGTTTACATACATGTGGCGACCACGTGCTTATCTAATTTAATGACCTGATTTGATCACTGCCTGCCACGCCCACCTCATGAATCATGAGGTGTGAAATACAGTTTTCACAGAACAAATCTTACATCAACTATTCACACTCACTGACAGCTCTGTCCTTGGAACAGTGAACACTGCAGGCTTTTACTGAGCCACTGTAATGGAGAACAGCACATCACTACTCCTAATTGGCACTCATAGCTCTGACTCCACTCATAGCCAACTGTTTCAGTGTGTGTGTGTGTGTGTGTGTGTCTGTGTGTGTGTGTCATTGCTCATAGTTCATGATTAGAACACACAATTCAATCCCACACATACCAGGTTGTATGATTTATAAAGTTGCCTATTTAAGTTATGCAAGCTACAATTAATTCATGATAATGGTTTCTCACCGTCTCCCCTGAAGAAGAAACATCAATCATCCGCAATATAAGACTTGATCATTTTAAACAACCTTCATATTGGTATGTGTGGTAGGGTATTACCAGCAGCTGTGATGGTATTACCATGGTCCCAGTAGCAGGAAGGGGTAGTTTTTCATGAAGTGTTGTCTGGTGGATGCTTAGAGAGCTCTTCGTCTCATATTTTTCATTTCTGTTCAAATCACTCTCAATCTAGTGCTCTCTAGCCTTCATTTGTGTCTCTCTCCCCTTTCTTTCTCTCTGCCAGATCTCTCCTTCTCTCGCTCTCCGAGGTTGAAGACTCTCCTCACAGTTCCTTGGCCATTACCTAAAGCGAGTATTGAATATGCATGAGTTCGGCCTCCATAAACTGCTGCTCTCAGCGCTAAAGTCGGCAGGAAGCCCAACTCAACAGACAGGAAGAGTATGGAAAAGAAAACAGAGGGAGAGAGAGCGGCAGGAGGAGGAGGAGAGAGGGAGACTTATCTTAAATATTGGCAGATAACCATATTCCCTCTTACCCAATCAAAGGCAGTGGGGAGAAGCTCATGTGAGCATGCAAGTGTCTCTGACTCTAAGTCCATGTGTGTGTGTCTAGATCTCTGTGACTGTAGCTCTGGCCGGTTGCCAGGCAACAGAGGCAGGCAGACAGTTCAGCACATGGATGTTATGAGAGCTGACACATCTTCACACCTCTGGTCCTGGCCAGCAGCACGGGTCACAGTTTAAGGGTCGTAGGGTCACTGAGTCACAGGAGGCCAAGAGCTTTCGCTCGCACAGGGGTTAGAGGTCAGATTGCTTTTGTGTTTAGTCTTATTTTGGTCTCTTTTCTTTGACTTTGGTGCCGGGGGCAGTTAAGCAGCAGTGGATGAGTGAATAGCTGCATTTCATATGTCTTTGTTCCTCTGTCTCTCCCCAGGCCTCTCTCTCCCTCTCTCTGCCCTTTGCTCCTTACAAACAGGGCTACCGAGAATACAAAACCCTCTCCCGGAGCCATGGAAGGATTTCAACATATTTTCCCATGTAGTTCCTTGTACTGTAGCTCCTGGAGTGGTGTTTTCCTTGATCTGCATGGTGTGGAATCATGGAGCCAAGATGGCATGCTCTGCTCAAGGACAATCAATTACACAACACGCTTAGCTAGGATTCTGTTACTGACACATCATGATCCATTTAATCTGCCTGTCAAGGTCATTATTCAGGCAATAATACAGTTTTTGGCAAAACGCTGTATAATATGTAGAATCACCAATCGCAGAATGCCACTTCCTAGCTATCAAATCCCTTTTCATAAAGTCATGTCGAACACATGTCAGTTCACACGTGTGCTCCTCTCCTGGTACAGTTGTAGCATGTCAGTACCACAGGTATTAATCACTGCCGGCATTGTTTACCATCCACCCAGTAACTATCAAGTCCAAACTACCAATTAACCAGCAGACCGCGAGTCAGGCAGACAGGCAGAGAGGCAGTCCGATGAGTGTGAGTGTGTATGTCTCGTAAAGCAGTAGCTAGGCCTCAGATCCACAGATAACAGAGTGCTGCTCTGCTACCAGTGTGCCCAGGGTTTTATGTGAAAACACCAGCAACACCAATTAGCTGTCCAACAATGATGGTGAAGGAGATATTTGTTGCATTATATATGTACAGTGGGGCAAAAAAGTATTTAGTCAGCCACCAACTGTGCAAGTTCTCCCACTTAAAAAGATGAGAGAGGCCTGTAATTTTCATCATAGGTACACTTCAACTATGACAGACAAAATGAGGGAAGAAAATCCAGAAAATCACATTAGGATTTTTAATGAATTTATTTGCAAATTATGGTAAACAACGATAAACACCTGCCTCTGCAACCATAGACTTTTCTAGATAACCCCACTATAACACAATCCCAATACCTACAAAAAACCCAAGACAAAACACACCACATAATTAACCCATGTCACACCCTGGCCTGACCAAAATAATAAAGAAAACACAAAATACTAAGACCAGGGCGTGACAGGACCCCCCCGCCCCCAAGGTGCGGACTCCCGGCCGCACACCTAAACCCATAGGGGAGGGTCCGGGTGGGCGCCTGTCCATGGTGGCGGCTCCAGCGCGGGACGTGGACCCCACTCCAACAAAGTCTTAGTCCACTTAGCATCGCGTCCTTTGATTGGCGACCTTTGCCTCCGACCTTGGCCTAGTAACCCTCACCAAGGGCCCCACTGGACTGAGGGGCAGCTCGGGACTGAGAGGCAGCTCGGGACTGAGGGGCAGCTCGGGACTGAGGGGCAGCTCGGGACTGAGGGGCAGCTCGGGTCGGGACTGAGGGGCAGCTCGGGTCGGGACTGAGGGGCAGCTCGGGACTGAGAGGAAGCTCGGGACTGAGAGGAAGCTCGGGACTGAGAGGAAGCTCAGGACTGAGAGGAAGCTCGGGACTGAGAGGAAGCTCAGTACTGAGAGGAAGCTCAGGCAGGTAGTTGGCTCTGGCAGATCCTGGCTGGATGGCGGATCCTGGCTGACTGGCGGATCTGGAAGATCCTGGCTGACTGGCGGATCTGGAAGATCCTGGCTGACTGGCGGATCCTGGCTGACTGGCGGATCCTGGCTGACTGGCGGCTCTGGCTGCTCTGGTGGCTCTGGCTGACTGGTGGCTCTGGCTGCTCCATGCTGACTGGCGGCTCTGGCTGCTCCATGCTGACTGGCGGCTCTGGCTGCTCCATGCTGACTGGCGGCTCTGGCTGCTCCATGCTGACTGGCGTCTCTGGCTGCTCCATGCTGACTGGCGGCTCTGGCTGCTCCATGCAGACTGGCAGCTCTGGCTGCTCCATGCAGACTGGCGGCTCTGGCTGCTCCATGCAGACTGGCGGCTCTGGCTGCTCCATGCAGACTGGCGGCTCTGGCTGCTCCATGCAGACTGGCGGCTCTGGCTGCTCCATGCAGACTGGCGGCTCTGGCTGCTCCATGCAGACTGGCGGCTCTGGCTGCTCCATGCAGACTGGCGGCTCTGGCTGCTCCATGCAGACTGGCGGCTCTGGCTGCTCCATGCAGACTGGCGGCTCTGGCTGCTCCATGCAGACTGGCGGCTCTGGCTGCTCCATGCTGACTGGCGGCTCTGGCTGCTCCATTTAGACTGGCAGCTCCATGCAGACTGGCGGCTCTGGCTGCTCCATGCAGACTGGCAGCTCCATGCAGACTGGTAACTCCATGCAGACTGGCAGTTCCATGCAGACTGGCAGCTCCTTGCAGACTGGCAGCTCCTTGCAGCGCTGAACAGGCGGGAGACTCCGACAACGCTGTAGAGGAGGAAGGCTCTGGCAGCGCTGGACAGGCGAAGCGCACTGAAGGCCTGGTGTGTGGTGCTGGCACTGGTGGTACTGGGCAAAGAACACGCACAGGAAGCCTGGTGCGGGGAGCTGCCACCGGAGGGCTGATGTGTGGAGGTGGCACAGGATGGACCGGACCGTGAAGGCGTACTGGAGATCTTGAGAGCAGGGCTGGCACAGGACGTGCAAGGCTAGGGAGGTGCACAGGAGGCCTGGTGCGTGAGGCTGGCACAATCTTTACCAGCCGACTAACATGCACCTCAGGACGAGTATGGAGAGCTGACCCAGGTGCCATCAAATCCCCGACACGCTCCGTCGGACGAATTCCGTACCTCATGCACCAACACAGCAACTCCCTCTTAACTCTCTCCTCCAATTTCCCCATTAACCTGTTGCGACTAGCAATCCCGTATCCGGGAGCGTAATTATAGCCTCAAGCTCATTACCATAACGCAACGTTAACTATTCATGAAAATAAAATGAAATAAATATATTGGCTCACAAGCTTAGCCTTTTGTTAACAACACTGTCATCTCAGATTTTCAAAAAATGCTTTTCAACCATAGCTACACAAGCATTTGTGTAAGAGTATTGATAGCTAGCATAGCATTAAGCCTAGCATTCAGCAGGCAACATTTTCACAAAACAAGAAAAGCATTCAAATAAAATAATTTACCTTTGAAGAACTTCAGATGTTTTCAATGAGGAGACTCTCAGTTAGATAGCAAATGTTCAGTTTTTCCAAAAATATTATTTGTGTAGGAGAAATCGTTCCATTTGTTCATCACATTTGGCTAAGAAAAAAACCCGAAAATTCAGTCATTACAACGGCAAACTTTTTTCCAAATTAACTCCATAATATCGACAGAAACATGGCAAACATTGTTTAGAATCAATCCTCGAGGTGTTTTTCACATATCTATTCGATGATAAATCACTCGTGGCAGTTTGGTTTCTCCTCTGAACTAAATGGAAAAATGCACGCACCTGGAGATTACGCAATAGTTTCGACGGAGGACACAGAGCGGACACCTGGTAAATGTAGTCTCTTATGGTCAATTTTCCAATGATATGCCTACAAATACGGCACAATGCTGCAGACACCTTGGGGAAACGACAGAAAGTGTAGGCTCATTCCTTGCGCATTCACAGCCATATAAGGAGAGATTGGAACACAGCGCATTCAAAATCTGGCTCACTTCCAGTATGAAATTTCATCTTGGTTTTGCCTGTAGCATTAGTTCTGTGGCACTCACAGAAAATATCTTTGCAGTTTTGGAAACGTCAGAGTGTTTTCTTTCCAAAGCTGTCAATTATATGCATAGTCGAGCAACTTTTCGTGACAAAATATCTTGTTTAAAACGGGAACGTTTTTCATCCAAAAATGAAATACTGCCCCCAGAGGTTCAAGAGGTTAACTCCTTCAGTCTCAGCTTCGCTCACCTCCAACACCGGCTCTAGTTCTGGTTTCCTCCTTGGCTCCTTACGATAAACCGGGGGAGTTGGCTCAGATCTGACTCCTGACTCTGCCACACTCTCCCTGTCCCCCCCAAGACATTTTTGGGGCTGACTCTTGGGCTTCCGTGCTCGTCTCTCCAACTCCATTCTCCTATAACCCTCCTTGCACTGCTCCAGCGAATCCCAGGCGGGCTCCGGCATTCTCCCTGGGTCGACCGCCCACCTGTCTATTTCCTCCCAAATCGTATAATCCAGACTTTGTTGATCCTGCTGCCACTGCCTGTCACCACGCCGCTTGGTCCTTTTGTGCTGGGTGATTCTGTTAAGGTTTTCTTCCGTCGAAGGAGAGGAGGACCAAAATGCAGCGTGGTAATTTTGATACATGTTTAATAAACAAATAAACACGAACAATACAAAACAAGAAACGTGAAAACCTAAACAGCCTATCTGGTGCAAACAAACACAGAGACAGGAACAATCACCCACGAAACACTCAAAGAATATGGCTGCCTAAATACAACGATAAACACCTGCCTCTGATTGAGAACCACTTCAGGCAACCATAGACTTTTCTAGATATCCCCACTATAACACAATCCCAATACCTACAAAAACCCCAAGACAAAACACACCACATAATTAACCCATGTCACACCCTGGCCTGACCAAAATAATAAAGAAAACACAAAATACTAAGACCAGGGCGTGACACAGACAAAATTAGAAAAAAAATCCAGAAAATCACATTGTAGGATTTTTTATGAATTTATTTACAAATTATGGTGGAAAATAAGTATTTGGTCAATAACAAACGTTTATCTCAATACTTTGTTATATACCCTTTGTTGGCAATGACAGAAGTCAAACATTTCTGTAAGTCTTCACAAGGTTTTCACACACTGTTGCTGGTATTTTGGCCCATTCCTCCATGCAGATCTCCTCTAGAGCAGTGATGTTTTGGGGCTGTTGCTGGGCAACACGAGATTTCAACACCCTCCAAAGATCTTCTATGGGGTTGATCTGGAGACGGCTAGACCACTCCAGGACCTTGAAATGCTTCTTACGAAGCCACTCCTTCGGTGTGTTTGGGATCATTGTCATGCTGAAAGACCCAGCCACGTTTCATCTTCAATGCCCTTGCTGATGGCAGGAGGTTTTCACTCAAAATCTCACGATACACGGCTCCATTCATTTTTTCCTTTACACGGATCAGATGTCCTGGTCCCTTTGCAGAAAAACAGCCCCAAAGCATGATGTTTCCACCCCCATGCTTCACAGTAGGTATGGTGTTCTTTGGATGCAACTCAGCTTTCTTTGTCCTCCAAACACGACGAGTTGCGTTTTTACCAAAAAGTTATATTTTGGTTTCATCTGACCATATGACATTCTCCCAATCTTCTTCTGGATCATCCAAATGCTCTCTAGCAAACTTCAGACGGGCCTGGACGTGTACTGTCTTAAGCAGGGGGACGTCTGGCTCTACAGGATTTGAGTCCCTGGCGGCGTAGTGTGTTACTGATGGTAGGCTTTGTTACTTTGGTCCCAGCTCTCTGCAGGTCATTCACTAGGTCCCCCCGTGTGGTTCTGGGATTTTTGCTCACCGTTCTTGTGATCATTTTGACCCCACGGGGTGAGATCTTGCGTGGAGCCCCAGATCGAGGGAGATTATCAGTGTTCTTGTATGTCTTCCACTTCCTAATAATTGCTCCCACAGTTGATTTCTTCAAACCAAGCTGCTTACCTATCGCAGATTCAGTCTTCCCAGCCTGGTGCAGGTCTACAATTTTGTTTCTGGTGTCCTTTGACAGCTCTTTGGTCTTGGCCATAGTTCAGTTTGGAGTGTGACTGTTTGAGGTTGTGGACAGGTGTATTTTATACTGATAACAAGTTCAAACAGGTGCCATTAATACAGGTAACGAGTGGAGGACAGAGGTGTCTCTTAAAGAAGAAGTTACAGTCATAGTTGAAGTGTACCTATGATGAGAATTACAGGCCTCGTCTTTTTAAGTGGGAGAACTTGCACAATTGGCTAAATACCTTTTCTGCTGACTAAATACTTTTTTGCCCCACTGTATGTATTTACCCCCTTTGCCATGAAGCCCCTAAATAAATAAGATTTGGTGCAACCAATTACCTTCAGAAGTCAAATATTTAGTTAGATTGCACACAGGTGGACTTTATTTAAGTGTCACATGATCTGTTACATGATCTTAGTATATTTACACCTGTTCTGAAAGGCCCCAGAGTCTGGAACACCACTAAGCAAGGGGCACCACCAAGCAAGTGGCACCATGAAGACCAAGGAGCTCTCCAAACAGGTTAGGGACAAAGTTGTGCCGAAGTACAGATCAGGGTTGGGTTATAAAAAATATCTGACACTTTGAACATCCCACGGAGCACCATTAAATCCATTATTGAACTATGGAAAGAATATGGCACCACAACAAACCTGCTAAGAGAGGGCCACCCACCAAAACTCAGACCAGGCATGGAGGGCATTAATCAGAGAGGCAACAAAGAGACCAAAGATAACTCTGAAGGAGCTGCAAATCTTTACAGCGGAGATTGGAGTATCTGTCCATAGGACCACTTTAAGCCGTACACTCCACAGAGCTGGGCTTATGGAAGTGTGGCCAGAAAAAGCCATTGCTTAACCTCTTGCTCCTACCTGACACGCAGGCGTCCCATCTAGACATCTGAAAATGCAAATGTGCTACGCTAAATGCTAATAGTACTAGTTAAAACTCAAACGTTCATTAAAATACACATGCAGGGTATTGAATTAAAGCTACACTCGTTGTGAATCCAGGCAACAAGTCAGATTTTTAAAATACTTTTCGGCGAAAGCATGAGAAGCTATTATCTGATAGCATGTAACACCCCAAAAGACCCGCAGGGGACGTAAACAAAATAATTAGCATAGTCGTCGCTACACAAACCGCACAAATAAAATCTAAAACATTCATTACCTTTGACCATCTTCTTTGTTGGCACTCCTAGATGTCCCATAATCACTATTAGGTCTTTTTTTCGATTAAATCGGTCCATATATAGCCTAGATATCGATCTATGAAGACTGTGAAAATCGAGAAAAAAATAGCGTCTTATAACGTAACTTCATTTTTTAAAATTAAAAAAGTTGACGATAAACTTTCACAAAACACTTCGAAATACTTTTGTAATGCAACTTTAGGTATTAGTAAACGTTAATAAGCGATCAAATTGATCACGAGGCGAAGTATATTCTTTAGCTGTCCGTCTGGAAATAATGTCCGGGTAAATCTCAACCAAAATATCCGGTCGGAGGCTTGAACAAATGGCTTGTCTCTTCTTCGTTTGACCAAGAAACAAAGCCTAGGCAAATGGCAAGACTGTCGACATCGTGTGGAAGCTGTAGGTATTGCAACCTCAGCCCCATTTATTGTGGTTCGCCTTTATCAATGGGTTGAAGTGGTGGATGGATATATATTTCCATTTTCAGTGATCAGATTTTCCTGCGCTTTTCGATGAAACACACGTTCTGTTATAGTCACAGCCGTGATTTAACCAGTTTTATAAACGTCTGAGTGTTTTCTATCCACACATACTAATCATATGCATATACTATATTCCTGCCATGAGCAGCAGGGCGCTGAAATATTGCGCGATTTTTAACAGAATGTTCGAAAAAGTAGGGGGTAGGAGTAACAGGTTAAAGAAAATAATAATCAAACATGTTTGGTGTTCACCAAAAGGCATGTGGGAGACTCCCCAAACATATGGAGGAATGTACTCTGGTCAGATGAGACTAACATCTTAGTTTTTATGGCCATCAAGGAAAACGCTATGTCTGGCGCAACCCCAGCACCTCTCCTCACCCTGAGAACACCATCCCACAGTGGCAACATCATGCTGTGGGGATGTTTTTTCATCGGCAGGGACTGGGAAACTGGTCAGAATTGAAGGAATGATGGATGGCGCTAAATACAGGGAAATTCTTGAGGGAAACCTGTTTCAGTCTTCCAGATATTTGAGACTGGGGCGGAGGTTCACCTTCCAGCAGGACAATGACCCTAAGCATTCTGCTAAAGCAACACTTGAGTGGTTTAAGGGGAAACATTTAAATGTCTTAGAATGGCCTATTCATTGCCCAGACCTCAATCCAATTGAGGATCTGTGGTATGACTTAAAGATTGCTGTTCACTAGCGGAACCCATCCAACTTGAAGTGTTGTTGCCTTGAAGAATGGGCAAAAATGTGCCAAGCTTATAGAGACATACCCCAAGAGGCATACAGCTATAATTGCTGCAAAAATTGGCTCTACAAACTATTGACTTTGGGGGGGGTGAATAGTTATGCACGCACAAGTTTTATTTGATTTTTTTCTTGTTTTTTTCACTTTAAAATAACATTTGCATGTTCAAAGCGGTAGGCATGTTGTGTAAATGAAATTATACAAACCCCCCAAAATCTATTTTAATTCCAAGTTGTACGGCAACATAATAGGAAAAATGCCAAAGGGCGTGAATACTTTCGCAAGCCACTTGCACTCATTTCTTCCACTATATTGGAAGCATATGAAACGTGTCTCCTGTGCCTCTCCTAACGAGCTCTCTTTACTGCGTTCATTTAACGACAAGGGTATTATAAATGAGTGTCATTGCTTTTATCAGATAATACAGTGCTTGACTAATCTAGCAAAGTTTCTGTTAAAGCACTTGAGGATGCTAACGAGCTGCGGCCTCGTAAATACCCAGGCCACTGTCACCGAATGCTGTTGCCATCTTTGTTTGTGGAGAACAGAAAAATACCAGGATGAAATATTAAATTATTTGGTATTCTCTCCTTGAATCTCTTCCTACTCCTCTTCAACTAACCCCCCTCTGCCTTCTTATTTCTTCCTTGCTCTCATTCTGCTCTCTTCTCTCATTAATATTCCCTCTGTCATCGAATCACCCTTGTCACCCTCACATGCCTCATCCCTCCCTCCATCCCCCTCTCTCTCACTCTCTGTCCTGCAGGGTTTCTGAGTACCGGGGACCAGTCAGCCAAGGGGAACTATGGTCTGTTGGACCAGATCCAGGCTCTACGTTGGCTCAATGAGAACATTGGCCATTTTGGAGGAGACCCAGAGAGGATCACCATCTTTGGCTCCGGCGCCGGAGCCTCCTGTGTCAATCTGCTCATCCTCTCCCACCACTCTGAGGGTAAGGACCAGTCATCATCGTTTTAGTCATTAGCAACAACAGCAGCATAGCCAACATCATCAAAAATATTCATCAGTCATCCTCTATAATGACAGCCATCTCATCATCACCATTGTTGCTTTTAAAGTGCCTTGAGATGTATTTACTTGTGTGTGACGTGTACTGAAATTCATCGTTCAGCTGCCAAGTACGGCCTACATGTAAACATGTAATAAACTGCTACTGAAACGAATCTAGGACAACAATCCCCACCGTCACTGTCAAACCTGTCATCGTTATCACAAACTGTCATTTTCATCCTCACTACCATAGCAACATCCAAGATGATTTTAAGTGTACTTCAGGTGTGTGTCACCAAGGAAACCCAGAAAGGTGTTCTTAAAGACAAATGTCCCTCTTTGCCTCAGTTTCATAGTGTCTAACTGAGCAACAAGGTAGTATGGCATTGAACCCTAGGATGATGTGTGAATTTGAATGAGGTATACAATTGGATATAACTTTCGGCCCGTGTGGATACGACTATCAGAAACATAGAATAGGTTTCGTAGAATCAGATCAATATGCACCAGACAGCCATATGAATTTGACTTAGGTATAGGAATAGGAGTCTCAGTTTGTGTAGCTATCAGAGGGAGAGACTGGCGTGTGAGTCAGGACTTTGGGACTGTGTTAATATGGATGTGTGCCTGTGTATGTGAGACAGGTGTTTGACAGAACTCTAATGAGGACTGAAAATATGGATGTCTGTCTGAGCAGGAGAGAGCAGAGCTGAGCTGAGCTCGGGACTTGAGCCGCAGCTGAGACGAGTCTTAATTGATTTCATAGGGAGAGGAGCAGGGGAGGGGGCACTTGCAGAGGATGGGGGATGGAATGGAGGGGAGGGGGTCTTAATTATTAATGTCAGAATCTGCAGATGAAAACAGGGGGACAACAAGGCACTTTACATAACGGTGCAGCAGTGCTCTCTCTCTCTCTTTCTCTCTCTTTTTCTCTCTCTCTTTCTCTTTATCTCTCTCTCTCTTTCTCTTTATCTCTCTCTTTCTCTCTCTCTCCCCCCTCCGGCTGTGTGCCGGGCCTGTCGCCATTTTCTTGTCGCTGCCTCCGTATGTGATGTGAGGAAACCAGCGGATTTGCCAAGCCTAATGTTTACAATGATTTAGTGGGGCTTTGGAGAGAGGTAGTGTACCCGGAACAGTGCTCCCTCCATATGTAATGCTTCACGGTACCACGGTGGTGGCTCCTCCATCCATGCACAATACCCCATAATAACAAAGCGAAAACAAATATTTTTGTTGTTGTAAATGTATTAAAAAAAATAAAAACAGAAATAACTTATTTACATAAGTTTTCAGTCACTTTACTATGAGACTCAAAATTGAGCTCAGGTGCATCCTGTTTCCATCGATCATCCTTGAGATGTTTCTAAAACTTGATTGGACATGATTTGGAAAGGCACACACCTGTCTATATAAGGTCCCACTGTTGACCGTGCATGTCAGAGCAAAAACCAAGCCGTGGCTGTGGAGCTCTGAGACAGCATTGAAGGTCCCTAAGAACACGGTGGCCTCCGTCATTCTTAGATTGAAGAAGTTTGGAACCACCAAGACTCTTCCTAGAGCTGGCCGCCTAGCAAAACTGAGCAATCTGGAGAGAAGGGCCTTGGTCAGGGAGGTGACAGAGCTCCAGAGTTCCTCTGCGGAGATGGGACAAACATCTCTGTAGCACTCCACCAATCAGGCCTTTATGGAAGAGTGGCCAGCCACTCCTCAGTAAAAGGCACATGACAGCACTCTTGGAGTTTGCCAAAAGGCACCTAAAGGACTCTCAGACCATGAAAACCAAGATTGCACTCTTTACCCTGAATGCTAAGCGTCACATGTGGAGGAAACCAGGCACTGCTCATCATCTGGCCAATACCATCCCTAAAGTGAAGCATGGTGGTGGCAACATCATGCTGTGGGGATGTTTTTCAGCGGCACGGTCTGGGAGACTAGTCAGGATCAAGGGAAAGAGGAACGGAGCAAAGTACAGAGATGAAAACCTACTCAAGAGTGCTCAGGACCTCAGTCTGGGGTGAAGGTTCCCCTTCCAACAGGACAACGACCCTAAGCACACAGCCAAGACAACGCAAGAGTACCCTGAGTCCCTGAATGTCCTTGAGTGGCCCAGCCAGAACACGGATTTGAACCCGCTCGAACATCTCTGAAAAAAATCTAAATAGCAGTGCCGCAACGCTCCCCATCCAACCTGACAGAGCTTGAGAGGATCTGCCGAGAAGAATGGGAGAAACTCCCCAAATACAGGTTTGCCAAGCTTGTAGTGTCATACATAAGGAGAATTGAGGCTAATCGCTGCCAATGGTGCTTCAACAAAGTACTGAGTAAAGGGTCTGAATACTTATGTAAATGTGATATTTCATTATTATTATTTTTATAAAGATTTACAAAGATTTTGAAACATGTTTTTTTGCTTTGCCATTATGGGTTATGGTGTGTAGATTGAAGGGGGGGAAACTATTTAATCCATTTTGGAACAAGGCTGTAACGTAATAAAATGTGGAAAAAGTGAAGGGATCTGAAAACTTTCCGAATGCACTTTATATTTATACACTCAGGGATCTACACATTCTACACTACACTAAGTCCTCTGACCCTCTTGTGGCCCCCAGGGCTGTTCCAGAGGGCCATAGCCCAGAGCGGCTCAGCCATCTCCAGCTGGTCGGTCAACTACCGGCCCCTTATGTACACCAAGATCCTGGCTAAGAAGGTAGGCTGCAGCTACGGGGACACGGGCGACCTGGTGGAGTGTCTGAGGAGGAAGAGCTTCAGGGAGCTGGTGGACCAGGACATCCAGCCGGCCAGGTATCACATCGCCTTCGGCCCCGTGGTGGATGGAGACGTGGTTCCCGACGACCCCGAGATTCTCATGCAACAGGTCAGACTCAGCCTCTGGCTCCAGTCACCATTACAAAAAATACAAATATCTGGATTCCTCAGTCTCTTATGTTAATGCAATTACTGTTGCTGTCGCAGTGTCTTTTTCTTCCTCCATTGTTCTGTGATGCTATGTGTGTGTGTTGCCACCAGGGGGAGTTCCTGAACTATGACATCCTGCTGGGGGTGAACCAGGGAGAAGGGCTGAAGTTTGTGGACGACAGTGAGGGGGATGATGGGATCTCTGCAGCTTCCTTCGACTACACCATCTCCAACTTTGTGGACAACCTGTATGGATACCCTGAGGGTGAGAGTTTGTTATAAATGTCCTCATACACACAAACATGTTAGCAGTGGTGGAAACAATACTCAATTGTCATACTTGAGTAAAAGTAAAGATGCCTTAATAGAAAATGATTCAAGTAAAATTGAAAGTCACCCAGTAAAATACTACTTGAGTAAAAGTCTAAAAGTATTTGGTTTTAAATGTACTTAAGTATCAAAAGTAAATGCATTTGCTAAAATATACTTAAGTGTCAAAAATAAAAGTATAAACCATTTCAAAATCCTTATATTAAGCAAACCAGACGGCACAATTTTCTGACGGATAGCCAGGGGCACACTCAAACGCTCCGACATAATTTTCAAACGAAGCATTTGTGTTTAGTGAGTCCTCCAGATTGGAGGCAGTAGGGATGACCAGGAATGTTCTCTTGATAAGTGTGTGAATTCTACCATTTTCCAGTGAAAATGTATAGAGTACTTTTGGGTGTCAGGGATAATTTATGGAGTAAAAAATACATTATTTTCTTTAGGAATGTAGTGAAGTAGAAGTACAATTTGGCAAAAATATAAAAAGTAAAGTACAGATACCCCACAAAAATACTTAAGTAGTACTTTGAAGTATTTTTACTCAAGTACTTTACACCACTGCATGTTAAACATCCCAACAGGAGCAGAAGTAGTGCTCCAGTTACCTATGTGTGTTAAGAGTAGATATATATTTTATTTTACTATTGTTTAGTATTTCATTGCTGGCTATTCAAGGTCTCTCTGTCCCATCTCCTCCCCGTCTCTTGTTGCTTTCTTTCTATCCCCCTCTCTATTTCTCTCCTCTGTCTTTCTCTCCCCTCTGTTTTCCCCCTATATATCTCTCTCCCCCTATCTATCGCTCTCCCCCCCTCTCTCTCTCTCTGTGTGTCTCTCTCCTCCCTCTGTCTCTCGCTCTGTCTCTCCCCCCTCTCTCTCTCTCTCTGTGTGTCTCTCTCTGTCTCTCTCTCCCCCTCTCTCTGTCTCTCCCCCCTCTCTCTGTCTCTCCCCCCTCTCTGTCTCTGTCTCTGTCTCTGTCTCTCTCTCTCTCTCTCTCTCTCTCTCTCTCTCTCTCTCTCTCTCTCTCTCTCTCTCTCTCTCTCTCTCTGTCTCTAATCTCTTTTGCTTGCTCTCTACATTGCTCTCGGTCTGTCTCTGTCTCCAGGTAAGGACATCTTGAGGGAGACCATAAAGTTCATGTACACAGACTGGGCCGACAGGGACAACGGAGACATGAGGAGGAAGACCCTGCTGGCACTGTTCACAGATCACCAGTGGGTGGCGCCAGCGGTGGCCACAGCCAAGCTGCACGCTGAGTTCCAGTCTCCTGTCTACTTCTACACCTTGCACCACCACTGCCAGACGGAGGCCCGGCCAGAGTGGGCGGATGCGGCCCACGGGGATGAGCTGCCCTACGTGTTTGGGGTCCCCATGGTGGGAGCCACTGACCTGTTCCCCTGTAACTTCTCCAAGAATGACGTCATGCTCAGCGCTGTGGTCATGACGTACTGGACCAACTTTGCCAAGACCGGGTCAGTACTGGAGTTAGACAAGACCTAGACACGGCATTGAAATATCAGATTAGAAACTTTATCAGATGCATACAGTACATGCTCAATACTTGTGATAATCTTTTCCTCTCTCTCCCTCTCACACACTCTCTCTCTCACTCTCTCTCACACTCTCTCACTCTCTCTCTCACTCCCTCCCATAAGGGATCCCAACCTGCCTGTACCCCAGGACACTAAATTCATCCACACCAAGCCCAACCGCTTTGAGGAGGTAATCTGGACCAAGTTCAGTTCCAAGGACAAGCAGTACCTCCACATTGGCCTGAAGCCCCGCGTCAGGGACAACTACCGGGCCAACAAGGTGGCCTTCTGGCTGGAGCTGGTGCCTCACCTGCACTCCATGCATGAGGACATCTACCCCATCACCACCCGCCTGCCGCCTGGAGGAGGAGGTCCCCGCGTCCACCGACCTGGCCCCCCTGGGGCACGCTCCACCCGCCACCCCGTCATCTCCACCAACCCCCCTGAACCTGAGCCAGACCCCTCCGAGCCGCCCCGCCGCAACCCGTTCCCCGACGAGATAAGGGACTACTCCACGGAGCTGAGTGTGACAGTGGCGGTGGGCGCCTCGCTGCTCTTCCTCAACGTGCTGGCCTTCGCAGCCCTCTACTACAAACGGGACAAACGCCACGAGCTGCTGCAGAGACGCCACCGCCGCTTGTCCCCCCAGCGCGGCATGGGCACCACCATGGGAGGGGTGGGCGCCCCGTCCCACAACGACCTGGCGCTGAGCCAGGAGGAGGAGCTCATGTCCCTGCAGATGAAGCAGCAGAGGGTGGAGATGGAGCATGGCATCGGCACGCCCCTCCCTTCCCGGGGTCTCCACGGCGACCTGGAGCCTCTACGGGCGCAGGTGGGCCCACCAGACTACACGCTGGCCCTGCGGCGGGCACCGGAGGACGTGCCGCTGATGACGGCCAACACCATTACCATGATCCCAAGCACCATCAGCGGCATGCAGCCCCTCCACCCTTTCAACACCTACCCCCCCGCCCCGCCCCCCACCACCCCCACCCCTGGCCACAGCAACAACGCCCTGCCACACCAACACTCCACCACCCGCGTATAGGACCAGGCACAACCTGTGGTTCAGCAGATACAAACAAACACCCCAGATGGATCCCATCCTGTTCTTTCTCTCTCTCACTGGGATTATCCTCCAGCTTTTTCCTGGGACTCTTTTTCTGTGTTGCTTTTTTCTTTTTTTCTCTCTGTTGTTCTGTTCTCTGTCAATCTCCCCGTGAGGCTGTGCTGTCGCCCCCTACCGTTGGGACACATGGCTCAGTCTGACTCAGGCTGTGGACTGCTGGGACAAAGACCCATCATTACAACTAACACAACTCTATCACACATCCTCCAATCTGTTCATATGTCTGTACAATCTGTGTATTTCACTCTCTTCCTCTCTCTCACTCTGTCTATCTTCCTCTCTCTCTCAACCCATATTACTGCTTCTCTTCTTCTCTGACTCCCACTCACTTTCTCTTCCTGTCTGTTCCTGTGGCTCTTGATCGCAACGTTCACACAATCCTCCCAGTCTCATTTTCGTCCTCCTTTCTCTCTCAAATAAACCTCTTCATGACTCCTTTTTTCCTCTTTGGAGTCTTTTATACAAACACATAAATGTAAATGATGTATTATTGATAAATTGTAAGGATATGAATGAAAAAAGTGGTTGTTCTGATATCTCGTTTTTACCAGCATTCTTGTTGCCAAGAACTGTGATAACGCTCCTCTCTCAATGAGGGTTCAACGGACCACCAGGAGAGGCCCATCCTCACTTGATCTTAAACAAGGAATTACCATCAAAAAAGTGCCAAATGTTTCATCTTTCTTTTTGATCTATCGCACTTTGTTTCGTTTTTTTCTTGCATTCAGTGTTGCACTGTGGCTGGGCTTTACTCAAGGGGGAAAAGACTGAATATATCCTTGTAAAAAAAATATAAAGAGAATATTAAGATTCATAACTGGTTTGCTGTCTGGGAGCTTTTGCATGATTTTTTTTTTCTTCTTTTTTCTAAACGGAGCACGGACATCGGAGTGGAAAGTGTGTTTGTTTTTTACGTTTGGCCTTGTTTTCTCTCACTGTTGTTTTCTTTTCTTCTTGAAAAGTCACTTCTCTTTGTTTTTCTATATCTGCTGAACTTTGTGCACTTCATGACGGAAACTATGTTCTGTTCTGTAGATACTTCACAAGAGGTATCAGGGGATGAATATTGACTATGATTAGAGCAAGAAGAACAAATATGTCCTTTATTATATTTTTTTCATTTCTTATCACCGAGGCTGTGCCACGAGCACCTGCTGCCCTGAGAGACTGTTTGAAGCCCTGTCTCACCCCCCCCCCCTCTTTTTAGTTCACTCTTTCTTCAGCTGTGAAGTGTTGCACGGTCATCGCGTTACCGTCTCAACTGAAGATTGTCTTTGATCATTCCTCTGTAAAAAAAATATATATTGTTGGACTTTACCACTCCGTCAGCTTGCAGTGTTTATCCATGATAGGCCAATACTCGTTTTTCAATCGTGAAAATGTCATATTTCACGTGAATTGCCTCAATGGTAAAAATGGATATGATTCTAAATATTTTCCTGGAAATGAGGGTTGTCTTTGAACAATTATCTTAGTTTTAAGCACTCTTATCCTCTCCTCAGTGGACTTTTAGCTGCGTGCTACAGGTTTCTGGATACTGGATATGTCAGCCTTTTCATCTCTTCTGTTGTTCTGAGATTCTCTCTGTTGTTGAAGGGGGCTCAGACTGACATACTGTAGGTCAAAGGTGAAAAAAAAAACTTGTACGCACGTTTCAGATCTTTCAACTGCACAACTGAACACAGGGACACGTCAAACTCTGGGCATTCGTGAGAAACAAAACTCTTACCGAAGTTGAGACGACGTTAGGAAAACATTGACGTTGAAAACGACAATGGCAATGGAGAGACTAATCATCAGCAGGCACCTGCCATGTCGCCGGTGCACAGAGGACACATTCTGAAACTTGAGTAGAAAAACATTTGATAAACATTACTCACATGTAACACAAACAACACACCTAGTGGGATGTTTTTCCTGTTTTGTTTCCTGTCTTGTTTTGGGATGATGATGATGATGATGATGATCACACTCCGGGGTTATAGACTGGGGTCCATCACAGGGGACTGGACAGAGAACCGGGACTCAGAAAAAGAACAAAACACACATAGAAAGCAAACTGTAAAAAAAAAAATGTTAAAGTGTAAGAGAACAAACTGGTATTTGTAAATATTATGTTTATGGTTTGGTTTATGAGTGAAGGGCCAAATCTTTCCTTTGTGACAACAGGTGCAAGTTCAGACGGCTGATTTGAGCTCTTGTTGTTTGATTTTCTTTCATATCTTAGATTTTCAAGGTCAAAGTGCAACAAGTTATGGGCACATATAAACAGTTATTAACATACATGAATGATCTGTGAATGAAAACTACATCTAAAATCCTAGCATGGTTGAGTTCAACATAAATAGCAGTGGGGACAGGGATATGGCTCAGGTTTCTTTTGGGTAGGAGGGACATACTGGACGTGGGTGGGGTTCTGGGGGCGGTCGGCATTACTTGCACATTTTGTCAACTGCCACATCAATCACGAAGACAGCTTTTGTCTGGAATGACAATTCATTTAAGAGGAGTTCTTTTGCATCTGTTAAGTGGCCAATGGTAAGAGCTGCAGAGATAGCGGATTTAGAGAGAAAATATGGATACAGAGAGAAAGGAAAAAGGGAGAGCGATAGGGAGAGAGACTGAAGGAAAGAAAGGCAGTGACAATGGTAGATAGGCAGTGATAATGGTAGATATGCAATGATAATGGTAGAGGATGGCAGGGATAATGGTAGAGGAAAGCAGTGATAATGATGGAGGTAGAGGAAGGCAGGGATAATGGTAGATATGCAGTGATAATGATGGAGGTAGAGGAAGGCAGTGATAATGGTAGAGGAAAGCAGTGATAATGGTAGAGGAAGGCAGGGATAATGGTAGAGGAAGGCAGGGATAATGGTAGTGGTAGAGTAAGGCAGTGATAATGTTAGAGGAAGGCAGGGATAATGGTAGTGGTAGAGGAAGGCAGTGATAATGTTAGATGTAGAGGAAGGCAGGGATAATGGTAGACATGCAGTGATAATGATGGAGGTAGAGGAAGGCAGGGATAATGGTAGAGGTAGAGGAAGGCAGTGATAATGGTAGAGGAAGGCAGGGATAATGGTAGTGGTAGAGGAAGGCAGTGATAATGTTAGATGTAGAGGAAGGCAGGGATAATGGTAGATATGCAGTGATAATGATGGAGGTAGAGGAAGGCAGTGATAATGGTAGAGGTAGAGGAAGGCAGGGATAATGGTAGAGGTAGAGGAAGGCAGGGATAATGGTAGAGGAAGGCAGGGATAATGGTAGTGGTAGAGAAAGGCAGTGATAATGTTAGATGTAGAGGAAGGCAGGGATAATGGTAGATATGCAGTGATAATGATGGAGGTAGAGGAAGGCAGTGATAATGGTAGAGGTAGAGGAAGGCAGTGATAATGGTAAAGGAAAGCAGTGATAATGGTAGAGGTAGGCATGGTTTGAAACTGTGCTCAACCCAAACCTACAAAACAAGGGAACTTTAATCTTGATAGTGGTGCTGTTGGTAATTGTTAGTGACACTCACTGTCCTGAGAAGTGACATAGTATTACCGAATAGCTTAGAGCAGGTACAGTATGTTGTCAACACCTTCAGTCAGTACTCTTCAGTATTGTTTCAGACTCTGATGGTTGTGGTTGCTTTGCTGTCCTTTACTATAATGTCTGCCATGCACATTGTTTAAGTCATTTTCTGGAATATCAGCTCACCTGTTTGCTGTCCATTTGAGATGCCCATGTTTCCAAAAAAAGAACAAAGAAAAGGCAGTATTTTTCTATTTAAAAAAAATGTGACTGAAATTTGGAAACCGGGGATATGACAGCCAACAGACTGGAAGCACACTCTCACCTGTTTACACGGTGACACTAAGTCTGGCGTTGGCTCAATGTTACAAACAAAAAAAACATTGCAAAGATGCAAATCTCTACTTTTCCAAGGTTTGCGCCGGGTTGCCGAAAAAGACTTGCACCTGTTTGTGTGTTTTCATTTAGTCTGGAATCCGTAACCTACTGGAGGATTGAGACACTGTAAGAAAGCATAACGAACGGGTTTAAAGAATGACGTTAACATTTCATATAGAGGCTATGACACACTGTATGTTGTGTGTCTGAACTGGAGAACATTAAAAAGATATCCTTAAACAAATGATCATATTTGCTTTCCCTATATTTTAACACACAATATCCAATGATTTATCATCGCTTATCTGTGAGTGGTTGCTAATCTGATTAATGATTACCCATGTTGACATTATTGATCTTCTTTGATTGGTGTTCTTTTGTTTAGTTTTTTTGTGAAAATGACTAGGTCTATATACACATAATGAGATGATTTCATGATGATATTTTTAGAGCCAGAGCCGGTTGTGTTCTTTGTATAACCAGTGCATAAGTAGGGCAACGATGCCAAGGTCTATCCAGCAGAGGGCAGCAGAGTCCAGAACGGTCTCGACTAGGAACTGATCTCATTATCAGACTCAGTGCTCTGCTTGTTAGGCCAGAGAGCTGTGTGTGCTGCCTGGTGGTGAAATTACAATGTCTACTCTGACCCCAAAGACAGGGTAAGTCGGAGGGAGGGCCACACAGACAGTCCGAGTGCAGAGAGCACACAGTGAGAAGTGACTAATACATTGTCTGAATTATAACAGTACTGACAAGCATATTACATGAACACACAAACCACTGACTACAGTATGTTAAACCTGAGCATCAATCATAAAATATGGTTCAAAGACTTCCAAGTACACACTCGTATATGAAAATAGAGATTTATAACACAAAAGTTATTTTAAAAAAACACATTTTAAGACAATGTATAAATAAAATGAAAAATCGAAATCATTGGATTTAGGACTTTATATATCATCTTCTCATATGATCTGTACCCACTGGGCACAAACTGGTTGAATCAATGTTGTTTCCACGTCATTTCAATGAAATTAAGTTGAACCAACATGGAATAGACATTGAATTGGCGTCTGTGCCCAGCGGGTACTGTCTGTAGCTTATTCCCGCTGCATGCATCAGAGCTCATTGTGGTACTGACAGGTAGTACTAGGAACCGATGAGGTCAATGAGTTGTAGAAGTGACCTTTTTCTCTCTCTCACTCGTTCATGGTTTCTCATCAGCTCCACCCACATCAACTGACTTTCCCACCAGTTTCTATCCAGCCAACAACGACCTTGTCTACACATTCCATACTTGGAAGTCCATTCAGAGATTTCAGCAGAAGTCCAATGACCTCATCCTCTCTCTAAACAATGGTCCAATCACAGCCTCTTGTCTTCAGGGAAAGCTCCAATCACGTGCTGTTCTGTTGACAGGCAGGTGCGTTGGTGAGCAGCAGGCGAACCTTCCCTCGTAGGAAGTTGGTGTGGACACGGAGCAGCTCGGATAGGGACGACACCTTCCTGGTCGCTGAGTCACCTACTGCTGGCGCTGGAGAGAGGGACAGGTCCTGTTCAATGGATGAGAGGAAGAACAAGGGCTAACATACAAACCCTAAAAAGAAAGCACCACTCATCTGTTCTGTGGAAGGGGTTCTATTCCAGGTTCTCTTCCCGCCCCACTACTCCATACCAAAAACAACACGCAGCCAAATAGAAGACACATTCTGTTCCCTTTCCATAACTCCCACTGCTATGTCTGGCCTGCTCAATGCCGTTTCAGTCACTGAACTGCCCGACCCTGAAAAGTTCCTGGCTTCTGACCGAGAAGCAAACAAACACAGCAGGCAGGTGGTGGCACGCTGAGGGGAGAGGAACGTCTGACTGACTGTACCCATGGTCCATGATCCCAATCTACAACTAGGCTCTCTGCTGTGGAGGAACAGTATGTGCACACTGAGACACATCCAATTAAAAAGGGACGGGAGTTTTTCCCTGGTCAACTGATCAGACCAGGAACATCTCCTGGTCTTACGTAAACAAACTGTTTACATTTTAGTAAACACTCATACAGCAGCGAGTGCATACTTTTCCCATACCGGTCCCCCGTGGGGATCGAAACCACAACCCTGGCGTTACAAACACCATGCGCTACCAACTGAGCCACACGGAACCCCTGCTCACACCACAGTCCCATCCACTGGTCATGCTGTAGACGAGACACTCACAGTCCTCAGTGAGTCACCTTGATGTGGAGGCTGCGCAGCACCTGGCCCAGGCTGTGGATGTTGCTCTTGTTGTTGTCGATGAGGCTCTTTACGGCAGCACGGCTCACTGACTCCCTCACAGCACCCAGGGCCTGGCTGAACAGAAACAGCCCCGACTGGACCTCCAGAGCCTGCTCCTCAGTCTGGGAAAACACACACAAATGACACATTACATAAACACATACGTTAAAACACAAGTCCCTGAATATGTCATTATACATTGCCATATATAGCAAAAGAACCATATGCACATTAGGGCCAATGTATCCCAGTATTAATGGGTACACTGTACGTAAATAAATGTATTGGCAGAGAGAGCTCAATGGACTCAATGGAAGTCCATACAGGACTTGTCCTTTATTCAGATTACAACCACTCACTTCTGGTCATTTGAAAATGAAATCATCTCCAAAAATATTGCTTTTTAAAAACAAGCCATAGAAAGCTGGTCGCAATTGAACTTTAATCCACCAGAAAAAATACAATAATATTACAACAAATACTATGGTTAAACTCAAATAAACAAATACTATGGTTAAACTCAAATAAACAAATACTATGGTTAAACTCAAATAAACAAATACTATGGTTAAACTCAAATATACAAATACTATGGTTAAACTCAAATATACAAATACTATGGTTAAACTCAAATAAACAAATACTATGGTTAAACTCAAATAAACAAATACTATGGTTAAACTCAAATAAACAAATACTATGGTTAAACTCAAATATACAAATACTATGGTTAAACTCAAATATACAAATACTATGGTTAAACTCAAATATACAAATACTATGGTTAAACTCAAATAAACAAATACTATGGTTAAACTCAAATAAACAAATACTATGGTTAAACTCAAATATACAAATACTATGGTTAAACTCAAATAAACAAATACTATGGTTAAACTCAAATATACAAATACTATGGTTAAACTCAAATATACAAATACTATGGTTAAACTCAAATAAACAAATACTATGGTTAAACTCAAATAAACAAATACTATGGTTAAACTCAAATAAACAAATACTATGGTTAAACTCAAATATTACAAATTGATTTTTAAAAATGTTGGGCGACGAAATGTTTAAAAACGGTTTAATCTTTGATAATGATATCATAAAAATGAATGCTGGAGTTATGTCACACATGCAAGAGAAACATATGGAAATGTCTGCTCTACCCAAAATTACATCCAACTAATTGTAGCATTACCGCAAAAAAATGAAAGAGGCAAGTGGAAAGGGGAAAAAGTAAGGAACTTGTCTGTCGGCCCTGTATTAAAGACCAAAAATAAGTTAAAGAAAATTATACCAGTTTCATTTAAGGACCAAAGAAGACAGCTGTGCCATTCAGATTTAGAAATAGTTGTGAAGAGATTTTCAATGTACCGATTCCATGTGGTTTATGAACTGATACACAAAATGACACCGGATTCAAAACTTGACACAACTGTGGGAAGCATTGGAGTCAACATGGGCCAGCATCCCTCTGAAACACTTTCGACACCTCGTAGAGTCCATGCCCTGACAAATTGAGTCTGTTCTGCAAAAGGAGTTGCAGCTCTTATCAGGAAGGTGTTCTTAATGTTTTGTACACGTTTTTTTACATGTTTTGTGTAGAGAAACCAGAAGAAATGGGTCAAACACTTCTCTCTATACTATATGGCCCTGGCTTGTGCTATTCATGTACAGTAGGTATTTAACTGATAGACAGGTACTCACATCCTTTGTCTCCAATACCACAAAGTCAACGTTGGTCAGTGGAACCACGAAGGTGCCTGTCACGCCACACCCTGCCTTGCAACCTCGCTGCGTGAGGGAAAGAAGGCAAGACAGATTGACAATTAGAGCAAGATCAGACACACAAATAAAGATGAAGTGTCTCTGTACATAATACACTGTAATAATATCCTCATCCATTTCACTTCTAATGTGACATTTTCCAGACATGTAAAAGTTGCCCAGGTCCATCTAGTGGTGGTTAGGCCCAGTCAGTCAGTGTCTCACCAGAGCGGTCTCTGTGTCACGGGCCTCCATGATGAAGCGGTCCAGAACGCGGGGGTCACAGATGGGCCTGACAGGAGAAGGGAGGCCTCGCCCTGCCCACTGGAGTACCGTCAGCAGTACCGCCACCAGCCCTGGGGGAACAACACACATCCTCAGGCAGACGCTGGAAATGGTGGCTGAGAGCAGATACAGACAGTCATATAACAGACTGTGATGTCAACCAGAGAACAGAGGATGTCAGCTAGCGGAATCCCTTAAGCAGATTTACTGGAAATACTGTGGAGTAACTGACTGCCGACTGTTCGGCTGTCCAAACAGTTTTGCATTTAGTTTAGGTGGTTTCTATTTTGCTTTCCAATGCAAGAACTCATTGGAAGGGTAGATTGCCCTGATAGTCTTCCCGAATTTGGGAGTGACAGGAGACATTGCATACTTTACGCATCATAGAGGTCGGTGCAGGTCTAGCTCCATTCCTCACCGTTGGACAACATTAGCCCTAGTTCAGACACTGCTCTATCTCCACATCAAACAAAAAAATGAGCCACTTTCACTTTGGAAGATCTGGGATAGAGTGCCATTTGAAACCTCGTTGGCCTAATTTATTTTTTGGGGGGAGGGGGGTATTGATATTGCAGATAGATTGTACCTTCCATCAATGTTATTGTCTGCATCATTTCCAATCCCCCATATATACACTGCTCAAAAAAATAAAGGGAACACTTAAACAACACAATGTAGCTCCAAGTCAATCACACTTCTGTGAAATCAAACTGTCCACTTAGGAAGCAACACTAATTGACAATAAATTTCACATGCTGTTGTGCAAATGGAATAGACAACAGGTGGAAATTATAGGCAATTAGCAAGACACCCCCAATAAAGGAGTGGTTCTGCAGGTGGTGACCACAGACCACTTCTCAGTTCCTATGCTTCCTGGCTGATGTTTTGGCCACTTTTGAATGCTGGCTGTGCTTTCACTCTAGTGGTAGCATGAGACGGATTATACAACCCACACAAGTGGCTCAGGTAGTGCAGCTCATCCAGGATGGAACATCAATGCGAGCTGTGGCAAGAAGGTTTGCTGTGTCTGTCAGCGTAGTGTCCAGAGCATGGAGGCGCTACCAGGAGACAGGCCAGTACATCAGGAGACGTGGAGGAGGCCGTAGGAGGGCAACAACCCAGCAGCAGGACCGATACCTCCACCTTTGTGAAAAGAGGAGCAGGAGGACCACTGCCAGAGCCCTGCAAAATGACCTCCAGCAGGCCACAAATATGCATGTGTCTGCTCAAACGGTCAGAAACAGACTCCATGAGGGTGGTATGAGGGCCCGACGTCCACAGGTGGGGATTGTGCTTACAGCCCAACACCGTGCAGGACGTTTGGCATTTGCCAGAGAACACCAAGATTGGCAAATTCGCCATTGGCGCCCTGTCCTCTTCACAGATGAAAGCAGGTTCATACTGAGCACATGTGACAGACGTGACAGTCTGGAGACGCCGTGGAGCATGCCCAGGCGTTGTAGGGAGGTCATACAGGCACGTGGAGGCCACACACACTACTGAGCCTCATTTTGACTTGTTTTAAGGACATTACAGCAATGTTGGATCAGCCTGTAGTGTGGTTTTCCACTTTCATTTTGAGCGTGACTCCAAATCCAGACCTTCATGGGTTGATAAATTTGATTTCCATTGATAATTTTTGTGTGATTTTGTTGTCAGCACATTCAACTATGTAAAGAAAAAAGTATTTAATAAGAATATTTCATTCAGATCTAGGATGTGTTATTTTAGTGTTCCCTTTATGTTTTTGAGCAGTGTATTTGTTGTAAACAGTTGAAGTCAGGAGTTTACATACACCTTAGCCAAATAGATTTAAACTCAGTTTTCATTTGATCCTAGTAAAAATTCCCTGTCTTAGGTCAGTTAGGATCACCACTTTATTTTAAGAATGTGAAATGTCAGAATAATAGTAGAGATAATTATTTATTTCAGCTTTTATTTCTTTCATTACATTCCCAGTGGGTCAGACGTTTACATACACTCGATTAGTATTTGGTAGCATTGCCTTTAAATTGTTTAATTTGGGTAAATGTTTCAGGTAGCCTTCCACAAGCTTCCCACAATAATTTGGGTGAATTTTGGCCCATTCCTCCTGGCAGAGCTGGTGTAACTGAGTCAGGTTTGTAGGCCTCCTTGCTGGCACACGCTCTTTCAGTTCTGCCCAAACATGTTCTATAGGATTGAGGTCAGGGCTTTGTGGTGGCCACTCCAATACCTTGACTTTGTTGTCCTTAAGCCATTTTGCCACAACTTTGGAACTATGCTTGAGGTCATTGTCCATTTGGAAGACCCATTTGCAACCAAGCTTTAACTTCCTGACTGATGTCTTGAGATGTTGCTTCAATGTATCCACATAATTTTCCTACCTCATGATGCCATCTATTTTGTGAAGTGCACCAGTCCCTCCTGCAGCAAAGAACCCCCACAACATGATGCTGCCACCCCAGTGCTTCACAGTTGGGATGGTGTTAATTGGCTTGCAAGCCTCCACCTTTTTCCTCCAAAGATAACGATGATCATTATGGCCAAACAGTTCTATTTTTGTTTTATCAGACCAGAGGACATTTCTCCAAAAAGTTAGATCTTTGTCCCCATGTGCAAACCGTAGTCTGGCTTTTTTATGGTTTTGGAGCATTTGCATCTTCCTTGCTGAGCAGCATTTCAGGTTATGTCGATATAGGACTCATTTTACTGTGGATATAGATACTTTTGTACCTTGCTGTTGTTCTGGGATCGATTTGCACTTCCCGCACCAAAGTATGTTCATCTCTAGTAGACGGAACGCGTCTCCTTCCTGAGCGGTATGACGGCTGCGTGGTCCCATGGTGTTTTTTCTTGCGTACTATTGTTTGTATAGATGAATGTGGTACCTTCAGGCATTTGGAAATTGCTCCCAAGGATGAACCAGACTTGTGGAGGGTTACAATTTGTTTTCTGAGGTCTTGGCTGATTTCTTTTAATTTTCCCATGATGTCAAGCAAAGAAGCACTGAGTTTGAAGGTAGGCCTTGAAATACATCCACAGGTACACCTCCAATTGATTCAAATTATGTAAATTAGCCTATCAGAAGCTTTGAAGGCCATGACATAATTTCTGGAATTTTCCAAGCTGTTTAATTAAAGGCACAGTCAACTTAGTGTATGTAAACTTCTGACCCACTGGAATTGTGATACAATTTGTTTGTAAACAAATGTTGGAAACATTACTTGTGTCATGCACAAAGTAGATGTCGACTTAATATAATAATAATATATGCCATTTAGCAGACGCTTTTATCCAAAGCGACTTACAGTCATGTGTGCATACATTCTACGTATGGGTGGTCCCGGGAATCGAACCCACTACCCTGGCGTTACAAGCGCCATGCTCTACCAACTGAGCTACAGGACTACTTGCCAAAACCATAGTTTGTTAACAAGAAATGTGTGGAGTGGTTGAAAAACAAGTTTTAACAACGATTTTTACTATGCTCTACATTGTAGAATAGTGAAGACATCAAAACTATGAAATAACACATATGGAATCATGTAGTAACCAAAAAAAGTGTTAAACAAATTAAAATAGATTTTAGATTCTTCAAAGTAGCCACCCTTTGCCTTGAGGACAGCTTTGCACACTCTTGGCATTCTTTCAAACAGCTTCATAAGGTAGTCAGTCACCTGGAATGCATTTCAATCAACAATGTGTGCCTTGTTCAATGTTAATTTGTGGAATTTCTTTCCTTCTTGATGCATTTGAGCCAATCAGTTGTGTTGTGACTAGGAGTGGTATACAGAAGATAACCCTATTTGGTAAAAGACCAAGTCCATATTATGGCAAGAACAGCTCAAATAAACAAAGAGAAAAAACATCATTACTTTAAGACATGAAGGTCAGTCAATCTGGAACATTTCAAGAACCTTGAAAGTTTCAAGTGCATTCGCAAAAGCCATCAAGCGCTATGATGAAGCTGGCTCTCATGAAGACCGCCACAAGAAAATAAAGAGGATAGGTTCATTACAGTTAACAACCTCAGAAATAGCAGCCCAAATAAATACCTCACAGAGTTCAAGTAACAGACACATCTCAACTATTCAGAGGAGACTGCCTGAAACAGGCCTTCATGGTCAAATTGCTGCAAAAAACTACTAAAGGCCACCAATAAGAAAAAGAGACTTGCTTGGGCCAAGAAACACAAGGAATGGACATTAGACCAGTGGAAATCTGTCCTTTGATCTGATGAGTCCAAATTTGAGATTTTTGGTTCCAACTTCCGTGTCTTTGTGAGATGCAGAGTAGGTGAATGGATGATCTCCACATGTGTGGTTCCCACCGTGAAGCATGGAGGAGGAGGTGTGATGGTGCATTGCTGGTGACACTGTCTGTGACTTATTTAGAATTCAAGGCACACTTAACCAGCAAGGTACGCAGCGATACGCCATCCCATCTGGTTTGTGATTAGTGGGACTATCATTTGTTTTTCAACAGGACAATGACCCAACACACCTCCAGGCTGTGTAAGGGCTATTTGACCAAGAAGGAGTGATGGAGTACTGCACTAGATGACCTCCACAATCACTCGACCTCAACCCAATTGAGATGGTTTGGGATTAGTTGGACCGCAGAGTAAAGGAAAAGCAGCCAACAAGTGCTCAGCATATGTGTGAACTCCTTCAAGACTGTTGGAAAATAATTCCAGGTGAAGCTGGTTGAGAGAATGCCAAGAGTGTGCAAAGCTGCCATCAAGGCAAAGGGTGGCTCCTTTGAAGAATATAACATGTATTTTGATTTCTTCAACACTTTTGTGGTTACTACATGATTCCATGTGTGTTATTTCATAGTTTTGATGTCTTCACTATTATTTTACAATGTAGATGATAGTACAAATAAGGAAAACCCCTTGAATGAGTAGGTGTGTCCAAACTTTGACTAGTACTTAATAAGGCGTATCAAAATAATATGCACACAACACAGAATGTTAAAGGAAATATGAACATCTTATTTCAATTTAATAGATGTAGCTAGCACCAAATGTTTTTTTGCTGAGGATGTTGAGGACATCGCTGAATAATCATTCCTACTAAAGTTAATACTATTTACATTTTTCAGTTGGACTTTTCTAGAATAAAAAATATAAACGCAACATGCAAAGTGTTGGACCCATGTTTCATAAGCTGAAATAAAAGATCCCAGAAAGGTTATATATGCCAAAAAGCATATTTCTCTCAAATGTTGTGCACAAATTTGTTTACATTAGTCTTAGTGAGCATTTCACCTTTGCCAAGGTAATCCATCCACCTTACAGGTGTGGCATATTAAGAAGCTGATTAAACAGCATGATCATTACACAGTTACACCTTGTGCTGGAGACAATAAAAGGCCACTCTAAAATGTGAAGTTTTGTCAAACAACACTATGCCACAGATGTCTCAAGTTTTGAGGGAGTGTGCAATTGGCATGCTGACTGCAGGAATGTCCACCAGAGCTGTGGTCAGAGAATTGAATGTTCATTTCCCTACCATAAGCCGCCTCCAACATCGTTTTAGAGAATTTAGTAGTACGTCCAACCGGCCTCACAACGTATATGGCATTGAGTGGGCGAGCGGTTTCCTGATGTCAACGTTGTGAACAGAGTGCCCCATGGTGGCGGTGGGGTTATGGTATGGGCAGGCATAAGCTACAGACAACAAAAACACGTAATTTTGTTGATGGCCCATTGTCGTGCCAATCATCTGCCGCCGTCACCCCATGTTTCAGCATGATAATGCACGGACCCATGTCGCAAGAATCTGTAAACAATTCCTGGAAGCTGAAAATGTCCCAGTTCTTCCATGGCCTGCATACTCACTAGACATGTCACCCATTGAGCATGTTTGGGATGCTCTGGGACTGTGTACGACAGCATGTTCCAGTTGCCGTCAATATCCAGCAACTTCGCACAGCCATTGAAGAGGAGTGGGACAACATTCCACAGGCCACAATGAACAATGGGGGTAAGTGTAACCGGTGTGAAATGGCTAGCTAGCTACTAGCTTTAACACCCTGTGTAGGAGGTATGTTTTACTCACTTAAATAGTTAATGCTATGAGTCTGAAATGGGGAATTTAATTGGAATGCTTTTAATATGAATCTGTGTTAAATCTATTCAAGAAAAAGTAAACATATACAACGTCAATAGTAGGATTCTTCCGCGAAGTCCTCTGCAATTGTTTAATGTGCTTCATCTAGAAAATGTTCATATTTTCTTTAGGCCGAAAATTCTGCGTTGTGTCCGTGTTCTTTTTGATAAGTGCGGTATGTTTATATGAATGGAAGAATAGAAATGACATTACATTGATTGCATAGAATTCTAACAGTGACCTTTAATGTTGTTGTTATAGATCAGAGTGGCAAACTGCACAGTTAATTACCATGACGTGCTTAGCTATAAATGCTTTGTGAACGGGAAAATAGATGACATTCCTTTGACTTCATAGAATTCACACATAGAACTTTCATGTGTGCGTTATAGACCAGCATGACCAACTTGATTGTGATGTGGAGGGCTATAAATGAGTTACAAAATAGTTTTTACCCTCAACTACAACGATTTGATCCGTAAAATGTGCCCCGGGGATTCAACCCTGAGGGGTTCTTTACGCACCATTGACCTTCAGTGAGAAGAAGTTAAGTCACGGGCCTATTCTGGCCAGTGGGGGGAATGGAGCTGGTATCAGCTATATCAGCACGGTTTTCAAAACGTTGTTTAGCCTTTTGGCATATTCACTAAATGGTATGGCAGAAGCACACGTTTGAGAACAGCCATAATGATGATTCGACGTTGTTGTAATAGTGCATCTATTATTAAGATACCTAAATATGAGACCATACGGATACCATCGAAGGCACCGTAGGCACGCCCCTCTGAAAATCTAGGGTACTTTGGAAACCTTCAAGAATGCGTTTGGAACTTTGCGCACTAAAGTTCATGGATAGATATATTCTCCTGAATATGTTTGCCTCAGTTTTAAGCTATATCACCAACACAGTATGGTTATCAAATTAAGAATTGTTTCAATCGTGTGCTATAGATATCTTACCTGAAATGGAAGACATTCGCAAAATGGTCCAACATTTTTAGAATGCATTGCTAAACAAAGTAAATGTGTAATATACACAGTAAAAAAAAACACATCCGTGACCAAATTATCTATTTTGTAGGCCTACACTCCAGCAGCCTATAAGAAATTCTCTCGAAATTCGTCTACGTTTTCTCCACCTGTATCCTTGTCCATTGTTCCGAGCGCAAAGAAATGCCGCGTGCACACCGGAGCAAGTACCCCTTGCTGGCCTCGCCCACCAACAGTTTTCATTGGTTGAGGCGCGTTCCCCTTTCCAACACGCTCAACACAAAGTAGCCTGGGTGGTGATAACTCAGCACGTCCTTTAACAGATCATCTAATTTAGCTGACTGTGCAATTATATGATTATAGGTTCACAGAGTCACGTCTAACAATAACAAATCATTGTTTTCTAACTTAATTCTGAGTTAATATTTTATCCTGCCTTTAAATACGTTTTTTATGAATGCTGTTGGTGTTACAACTATTCACTCTTTCACATGTTGAAAATGTTTGTTTATTTCGTTGCTATGGTCACCGCAGTAGTAGCGCATGAGTAAAGTCACTGAGGAAGCCAAGCCAGGGAAAAGACATATTACAACAGATGTGTTGTGATACTTGCGTTGTTTGCTCTATATAACAGGCTAGTTCATATGACTTGCCACCGTGATATATAGGCATAAGGCCAAGACAATAAGAAAACACAGAATAGATTCAACCACACCTTTGTTTCATCACAAAAACGGAGAGCAACATGTCTGGTGGAGTTCACAAAGCGTATTGCATGTAACGAACAGTTAGTTACATGACCTACAGCATGGTTAATCAAGTCAATGTTGCCGAGATTGTCAGACTACTAAACAACTATTGATTTAGAACACCAGAAAATTAACACAATTTGCAAAGAAAACAGTACCACACCAGCATTTCAACTTCAACATTTCAACATCATCAAACCACCTATGCTTAGTCTAATACACTGATGACTTTAAACATTCATGTTGCAGTCCGTGATACTGATTTGTGTGTTTGTGTGTGCATAAGGAGAAAAAACATGTTGACTCATACTACTTGTAGAGAAACTGCAATTGCCAACCTCCTTTTTCATGTTGCCGAAACAGTCTATGACTTTGTTACGCAGTGCACACTTTTAGTTTTTGTTGTCCTAGACTACCTGGCTAAAATGCTTGATCGCTAGCCTAACTTTCTTTCATGGAAAACGATTAGCCAGCTACTTAACATTTGCCTACTACGTCTAGCTACATATTGAACTTCCATCCTCTCAGGCCAGAGGCACAATGTATGAATTTATGGTTGGATCAGAATTAACATCATAATCATTGGCCAGTATGGATAATTAAGCAAAACCACAAGTCCAAACTCCTATCACAGTCCATGGCTAATTTAGGAAAGGGACAATTTTAGTTAACTAGCTAGTCACCTGAGGACAACAACACAACAAGATGAAACAATTCACATGTTTTTTCTGTCAATGACATTTGGCTTGATGTGGTGTGATTGGTGTGAAGCCAAATCCAAACTGGCCTCCCTTCACACTTTTTTTTTTTGGTGTGCCAGGACCGTTCACAGTTTAGCTCACTCAGTTTAGCTCAAAGCTGTTTGGATATTATTGTATTTTTTTAAAATATCATGGGAGGCCAAATGCTCGCTGGCTCCCCTTGCATTCAATGCAAAGGGCAGCAACAATATCATACTCTTTTTGACAAGACAGCATCAGATAGATGGGCTACACATACAGAGCCAGATGGGCGCTGTTTCGCTTGACCCTCCTCCATTGAGATACATTCAGCCTCTTGCAAATGGAAGGGAAATTATGAAACCTCAGAGAGACAAAATATAAATGATTTAGTATTGGTCATTTTTTTCTTGGTACATTTTTTGTGGAAGCCTGTCTTCCCTTGGCATTCATGAATACATGCCACTGGGTCACCGGCATCTGTTGTTCTCAATCTCGAAAAGGGTGCATTTGCGCCCAGCAATTCGGGGCGTTCCTGCATGTTGCCATTCCTACATTCCATCGGAACCCCTCTTTATACTTCTATTGGTCCATTTTTAAGCTAGGACTCTGGTACACAGGCAGGGCGATCCAGTCAGGGTGTGAATTACACTGTGACATTCGGGGGTCTCTTAAAAAAAAGAAGTTGTGAGCCTAATAACAAAGACATAATTTAACGATAAAACGTATGACCTTTTTGGCATGAACATGATTTGTCACTTCAAAAAGTAAGTTACCTGTTATGCATGTTTGTCTACTCCAACATAATTCCAGCATCCAAACTGCATGTATTCTCGCACCATTTGACGAATGGAAATCAACATCTGTTTACAAATCACACCAAAAAGTGAGTCTAATGACATTCAGTGATTGCCATTGATTAGGTCTACATTAATTGATGCATCATGCTGACAAATTGACCTTATTTGTAGCCTGAAAAGTCGGGACACCCGAAATGGGTCTGAAACCATCCCTGGAAAAAACGTGATGGTCACCCTAACACACAGTTAATTTACTTGTATAGGCTATTGTGTATTACCATGAACGTCAAATAGGCCTACCAGTAGCCAGTGATGTAGTGGTAAAACATTTCTTTTAAATAGTTGGGTAAACTCTGATTGCCGGTCGCGGTGAGAGAAAATAATTACGCTCCCTATACTTTTAATGTATTTTTCTGGAAAAAAAAGGAGGGTAAACTGTGTTTACTTGCATTTACCCTCCACTAGGCATAAAACACTGCCGGTAGCCTCCCCTTTCAGCCGAGGACATTTTACACATATGAACACATGCAGAACAGGTAGCCTGCATTCAATATAATAGCCCTACATGAGTTGAACGCTTGGAGTCTTCACAGATCCTGTGACATTAAACACTACCTTTCTTTCCGTACATTAATGACATGTATTTGTCATTATTAAGCATTTAACAACTGAATTCAAACATTGAACTTAAACTCTGTACGATACCTGAATCTTGGAGATCTCAGAAAATCCACTGTAAGTGTTGCTATGCCAACGTAACATGTCATTATGTTTCACCTTGAAAACTGTTTTCATGGGCACACAAAATAATGTAGGCCTGTGGCATTGCCAAATCAAATGCTTCTAACCAAAAGAGTCAATCTATAGGCCTACTGTCATTAACATATGCTTGTTGGATGGATTGGATGCGTATTGGTGTCTAGCTATTGGCTAGTTGTCTACTGATATTGTCGACCATCATCAGCTGTTCCAGGAAAGACAACAAATATTGATAGAAAATAATGAAGCTAAATAAACGGGCTACTCTTCTGACCACAGACAGCAAGGAGAACTCCAATACCCTCGCACACCTGAAAAACAAAGCAATGAGTTCTCTTAACAGCTGACTGACCCGACAAAAGCAACGATGATGAATCAACTGATACAGCTAATGCATTGGAATGAAGGCTATTTTTTTTATCAAGGATGCATGGCAAACAAATGGTGGAAATGAGGAAGTACAAAGGAAAATCTAAATGTTTAATCGTCGGACGGGGCCACAGTGTCTCCCGATCCCTCCTGTCTCAGCCTCCAGTATTTATGCTGCAATAGTTTATGTGTCGGGGGGCTAGGGTCAGTCTGTTATATCTGAAGTATTTCTCCTGTCTTATCCGGTGTCCTGTGTGTATGCTCTCTCTAATTCTTTCTTTCTCTCTTTCGGAGAACCTGAGCCCTAGGACCATGCCTCAGGACTACCTGGCCTGATGATTCCTTTCTGTCCCCAGTCCACCTGGTCGTGCTGCTGCTCCATTTCCAACTGTTCTGCCTGCGGCTATGGAACCCTGACCTGTTCACCGGACGTGCTACCTTTCCCAGACCTGCTGTTTTCCACTCTCTAGAGAGAGCAGGAGAGGTAGAGATACTCTGAAGGATCGGCTATGAAAAGCCAACTGACATTTACTCCTGACGTGCTGAACTGTTGCACCTTCTAGAACCCCTGTGATTATTATTATTTGACCCTGCTGGTCATCTATGAACATTTGAACATCTTGGCCATGTTCTGTTATCGTCTCCACCCGGCACAGCCAGAAGAGGACTGGCCACCCCTCATAGCCTGGTTCCTCTCTAGGTTTCTTCCTAGGTTCTGGCCTTTCTGGGGAGTTTTTCCTAGCCATCATGCTTCTACACATGCATTGCTTGCTGTTTGGGGTTTTAGGCTGGGTTCCTGTACAGCACTTTGTGACATCAGCTGATGTAAGAAGGACTTTATAAATACATTTGATTGATTTAAAGAAACTCAGCTGAGGCTGAAATTCAGCACTACTGAGTAAACAGCGCCACTAGAATTCTACAATACCATTTTATTTATTTTTGTTTTTATTTAACCTTTATTTACCTAGGCAAGTCAGTTAAGAACAAATTCTTATTTACAATGACGGCCTACCAAAAGGCAAAAGGCCTCTTTCTGGGACAGGGGCCTGGGATTAAAATTAAAACAGGGGCCTGGGATTAAAAATAAAACATAAATACAATATAAATATAGGACAAAACAAACATCATAACAAGAGAGACAACACAACACTACATAAAGAGAGACCTAAGACAACAACATAGCAAGGCAGCAACACATGACAACACAGCATGGTAGCAACACAACATAACAAAAACATGGTAGCAACACAACATGGTAGTAGCACAAAACATGGTACAAACATTATTGGGCACAGACAACAGCACAAAGGGCAAGAAGGTGGAGACAACAATACATCACAGAAAGAAGACACAAGAGTGTCCATGCTTAAGTCTTTGAATGAAGAGATTGAGAAAAAACTGTCCAGTTTGAGTGTTTGTTGCAGCTCGTTCTAGTCGCTAGCTGCAGCGAACTGAAAAGAGGAGCAACCCAGGGATGTGTGTGCTTTGGGGACCTTTAACAGAATGAGACTGGCAGAACGGGTGTTGTATGTGGAGGATGAGGGCTGCAGTAGATATTTCAGGGGGGAGTGAGGACGGTTACATAGAAATGACCAGTTTACAGAGGAGTATAGAGTGCAGTGATGTGTCCTATAAGGAGCAAATCTGATGGCCGAATGGTAAAGAACATCTAGCCGCTCGAGAGCACCCTTAACTGCCGATCTATAAATTATGTCTCCGTAATCTGGCATGGGTAGGATGGTCAACTGTATCAGGGTTAGTTTGGCAGCCGGGGTGAAAGAGGAGTCACTGCCGGAGTCACCCTTCACTCTGGCGCTGCCGGAGTCGACTCGCCTGTCCGGCACCGCGGACAGATGCCCACCCAGACCCTCCCCTATGAGTTTAGGTTTTGCGACCGGAGTCCGCACCTCTGGGGGGTCACGTCCTGGCGTGAGTTGGGGTGGGCATTCTAGGTTTTGTAGTCTAGGTTTTGTATTTCTATGTGTTTGGCCTGGTATGGTTCCCAATTAGAGGCAGCTGGCAATCGTTGTCTCTGATTGAGAACCATACTTAGGTAGCCTGTTCCCACCTGTGTTTGTGGGTAGTTGTTTTCTGTTTTGTGTGTTTGCACCTTACAGGACTGTTTCGTTCACTCTCTTTGTTGTTTTGTTATTCAGTGTCCAGTTGATTTATTAAATATTAACATGGACACATACCACGCTGCGCATTGGTCCGATCTTGACTACTCTTCCTCAGATGACGAGGAGAACCGTTACAGTTACGTTCATAGATTTCCATCTGCACCGTTCCCTAAAAAGTTTTTGTACTGAACATGCCCAGGCGAGGAGAACTATGGGGGAATACTTTCATTACAGGTTAAAACCTCTCTGGGATATGTGGGACGATAGCGTCCCACCTCGCCAACAGCCAGTGAAATTGCAGGGTGCCAAATTCAAACAAACAGAAATCTCATAATTAAAATTCCTCAAACATACAAGTATTAAACACTATTTTAAAGATAAACTTCTTGTTAATCCAGCCACAGTGTCTGATTTCAAAAAGGCTTTACGGCGAAAGCACACTTTGCGATTATGTTAGGTCAGCTCCTAGCCACAGAAAACCATATACGGCCATTTTCCAAAGAAGGAGAGGTATCACAAAAGACAGAAATAGCATTAAAATTAATCCCTAACCTTTGATGATCTTCACCGGATGGTACTCCCAGGACTCCATATTAGACAATAAATGTGTGTTTTGCTCTTATTCGCTCCCCTTTCATGGTAGAAGCCTGAAACAACGTTCTAAAGACTGTTGACATCTAGTGGAAGCCTTAGGAAGTGCAATCTGACCCCATTTACACTGTATATTGGATAGGCAATCACTTAAACAACTACAAACCTCAGATTCCCCACTTCCTGGTTGGATTTTTCTCAGATTTTTGCTTGCCATATGAGTTATAATCACAGACATCATTCAAGCAGTTTTAGAAACTTGTGTTTTCTATCCAAATCTACTAATTATATGCATATTCTAGCTTCTGGGCCTGATTAGCAGGCAGTTTACTCTGGGCACCTTATTCATCCAAGCTACTCAATACTGCCCCCCGTTCCCAAAGAAGTTTTGACTGGGTCGTGTTTTGGCAAACTGCTATGCAGTTATGAATTTATCTCACCACTGAATTCTGAACCTGCAATTAGAGGCTGTCATTCTTCAGCGGTCTTTTCTAGATGAGATGGCATTGATGTATTTGGGTAACCAATACCAGGCTACTGCGTTTCGGGCCCCAGGGCACCGACTTTGGGGGGGTTTCAGAGTGGGGGATCAGCTAACTCACTGCATTTCAACACATTGTGCCACGGTGCAGAGAGGAAACTGTCCTGTTTAGTCATGCTATTCTACACATTTTTGTCATGAGGCAGAGATCTTTATTTGCTGTTCTTTGAGCTCATCGTCTGCTTTTGTTCACAATTTGCCATGAGGCTGAGCTAAATATTTAGCCGTTTTAAAACAAATGTTCCTATCTGGGGGCCCCTGAGGTTACCAGCCCTGTGGTTTGAATGAACATTGATTCAAAGACCTAATTTATTATTGAGCTGAATATATTTTCTCAGTTGTTTTATGTGTGTGGAAAGTAATTTAGCACAGACAGGCCTACACAAGGAGTTTATACATATGCAGGTATACAGGGGATGTGTAGCCTATAATCTGTGCTGTTTGGGATGACTTGCAGTTTTTTTAATTTAACTAGGCAAGTCAGTTAAGAACAAATTCTTATTTACAATGATGGCCTATGAACAGTGGGTTAACTGCCGTGTTCAGGGGCAGAACGACACATTTTTTACCTTGTCAGCTTTGGGATTTCACCCAGCAACCTTTCAATTACTGACCCAACACTCTAACCACTAGACTACCTGCTGTTACCTGCAGTTCTAGGAATACAGATCTATAAATATCGCTGCGGGAGTTGTTTAGACCAAAAAAACTACATGTGCCAACAAGGACAGAGGAACCACAGAGGAACCACTCAGCTGTGCTTTAGCAGTGAAAAGAAGAGACAGATGCATCTTAAAGCCTTTTATGACTGGTCAATTCTGCAAATGGGGTGCATTTAACCCTTTCCGGTCCTCTGACCTACATTCCTAATGGTTCTGGTTTTCTGTCACAGCCAGTGGCTCAAGGCGTAATGTTTCAGCAGTGATGTAATGCTTGTCTAAGAACCTGAATTTTACTGTTAAGTCTACTCTCATGTAATCATAGACGGTATTAAAAAAAAAATGTGACAATGCCATCGATGACGTCATCTCATTGTTTCCGATGAGAATGCTCAGTTGCGCAAGAATGTCAGGAAGTGTCACCATCTTGCTACGTGGAGGAATTGTTGGAAACATTAGATACACAATGTGAGCTACTCTAGGAAGTGACGTTGGAGGGTAGCTCAGTATTGTTCCATCTCATTGACTTTCTCAAGTCGACGGCTGACGAGGTATTGCAGGCTGAGGGATTTTAAAGTTCAAGGACATACATCTGGTGAAAGACATCTGGTGAAATTGAAGCAATTACTGGTACCATGATTGTGTTTGCTGATTTTTTTATACAATGCATTCGGAACGTATTCAGACCCCTTGATTTTTCCCCACATTTTGTTAAGTTACAGCTTTATTCTATGGATGTATCTATGGATTGAATTGTTTTTTTTCTTCATCAGTCTACATACAATACCCCATAATGTCAAAGCAAAAACAGGTTTTTAGAAATGTTTGCAAATGCATAACAAATTTTTAAAATGAAATGACATTTGCATAAGTTTTCAGACCCTTTGTTGACGCACCTTTCACAGCAATATCAGCCTGGAGTCTTCTTGGGTATGATGCTACAAGCTCGGCACACCTGTATTTGGGGAGTTTCTCCCGTTCTTCTCTGCAGATCCTCTCAAGCTCTGTCAGGGTGGATGAGGAGCTTCGTGACAAAGCTATTTTCAGGCCTCTCCAGATATGTTTGATCGGGTTCGAGTCTGGTCTCTGGCTTGGCCACTTAAGGACATTCAGAGACTTGTCCTGAAGCCACTCCTGCGTTGTCTTGGTTGTGTGCTTAGGGTCGTTGACCTGTTGGAAGGTGAACCTTTGCCCCAGTCTTAGGTCCTGAGCACTCTGGAGCAGGTTTTCATCAAGGATCTCTCTGTACTTTGCTCCGTTCATCATTCCCTCGATGCAGACTAGTCTCCCAGTCCCTGCCGCTGAAAAACATCCCCACAGTATGATGTTGCCACCACCATGCTTATCCGTAGGGATAGTGCCAGGTTTCCTCCAGACTTGATGCTTGTCATTCAGGCCAAATAGTTCAATCTTGGTTTCATCAGACCAGAGAATCTTGTTTCTCATGGTCTGACAATTCTTTAGATGCCTTTAAGCAAACTCCAAGAGGGCTGCCATGTGCCTTTTACTGAGGAGTGGCTCAGATGGGAGAACCTGTCCTTCTGGAAGGTTCTCCCATCTCCAGAGAGAGAACTCTGGATCTCTCAGAGTGACCATTGGGTTCTTGGTCACCTCCCTGAACAAGGCCCTTCTCCCCCAATTGCTCAGTTTGGCCGGGCAACCAGTTCTAGGAAGAGTCTTGGTGGTTCCAAACTTATTCCATTTAAGAAAGATGGAGGCCACTGTGTTCTTGGGGACCTTCAATGCTGCAGACATTTTTTGGTGCCCTTGCCCAGATCTTTGCCTCAACACAATCATGTCTCTGAGCTCTACGGACAATTCCTCCAAACTCATGGCTTGGTTTTTGCTCTGACATGCACTATCAAATGTGGAACTTTCCAAGTCATGTCCAATCAATTGAATTTACCACAGGTGGACTCCACTCAAGTTGTAGAAACACCTCAAAGATGATCAGTGGAAACAGGATGCACCTGATCTCAATTTCGAGACTTATAGCAAGGGGTCTGAATATTTATGTAAATAAGATATTTCTGTCATTATGAGCTATTGTGTGTAGATTTGATGAGGATTTTTTATTTTTATTTAATCCATTTTAGAATATGGCTGTAACGTAACAAAATGTGGAAAAAGTCAAGGGGTCTGAATACTTTCCGAGTGCACTGTATACCATGAATATTGACCAAGGAGATCGCCATTTCCCAATTCTGTATAATGGGTATCCTGTTTTCTGGAGACAATACCTGCAGTACCGCGGTCGGTCAACTTGTGAGGGGTAGTCATTCTCCCCTGGATGTAATAGATGAATGTTACACCAAGCACAGCACGATTCTCCCTCCCGGCTCTTTGTCAATCAACACAAATGAAATTACATTGTTGCATCAGTCTTATGCGTTTCTTCACAATCACATAACCATTAAAGGTCGCTTCAAAGCAGATTAAAGAAACATGAAGAAACATTTGACCACAGACGTTTGTCAGAAGCGCCCTCTAGTGTATGTATGAATAAATGCATCCACATCACAATACTACAACCTTGCTTTTATGTCTGTCATCATTTATAATAATAATAATAATAATCATTTAGCTAGAGACAAAATATTTTCTAGTATGGCTACATGTCATCAGGCACACTTTCATTGTAGAATATCTGGTAGTTCTTGTCCACGTCCATCCGTCCCTTCAGAAACTTCTCTAGGGTCTTGATAGGCACCTCTACCACAGCATTGTTGACCCCATCATTCAGGCCGTAGGCCCCAAACACGGGGAGGCGGTAGCGCTCTAGGTAGGGGGCATTGTGGTAATAGTCTGGACAGCAGTAGGCCGTACACATGTACTCTGGTATGCCCACACAGTCCTGGTTGTCACCGTCTGATCATGTTCCCGGCCGAGGTGACTCCTGGTGTTGACATAGGCATTTCCACCGCAGTAGTTGTTGAGGTGTTGTCTGATGCGGTCCTCATGCTGGGCCCAGGGGCCGGTGTTGAACTCTCGGATCTAAGGCACTACGTTGGTCAGGGTGCAGGTGGCTGCCTTTTCCAGGGGCTCAGACTGGTGCTGGTCTGGGTTCAGTTGGCCTCTCTTGTTCTGGGTCACATCTGCAAAGTCATCCAGCACCGCCTGACTGTCCATGAGACGCATGTGCATCTAGGCCGACTGGTGGAAGGGCTCCATATTACTACTGGCTTTACTGGAGGCCAGCTAGAAGGAGGAAGAGTGGCAGAGAGAGAACTAGAGAGAAAGAGAGGCAGAGAGAGATTGGCAGAGAGAGAGAGAGGCAGAGAGAGAGAAAGAGGCAGAGAGAGAGAGAGAGGTCATCAATTTGATTATCGGCGAGGCAGGTGCCTATTGATACAGATTGTTTTGTACAGGGTGTGCAGATGTAACATTTCAGGAATGATGAAAACTCAGTGTTTCAATCATCTTTTATTTCCAAAGCCAAAGATTTTATTTATCAGACTGTATACTGTGTGACATTGTCTGTTTCTTTAACAAAGGGGCTTCCTGATTTAATTCCCATCTGTTCGGAATCACTAGTCGAGAAACCCCATGCACCTGCTTACCAGAGCTTCTTACAATCTGTACCCGAACACCTGCTCTTGCCGTCGTTAGCAGAACTGCGGGAAAGCAGTGCCCGACTGTCTACCGATCTACTATCTTATCTTTTAAATTATAACCTACTGCCGTAATTAGGTGAAATTCAAGAGCTCTATATTTACTGCGGGGATTCATGCTATTACTAAAGGAAGATAGTGAGTTATGGAATGTGTGGGCGAAACAAAGGCTCACACATTCTCTGATCAAGACAGTGAGCTTCAGTTTATATATAAGTCCATTTCTAAGGGACCAGAATAGTCTTCTTCATATAAGACCACAATTTAAGTTGTAGAACTGTGAATTGTCATAGTGTGTGTGTGGGGGGTGGTGGTGGGGGGGGGGGGGTAAACTATTGTTACAATGATCATCTTCCCTCTGTCCCCAGACCTTAACTCACCTCAGGGCGGATCCTTGCACTTCTCCCCGTCAGACCATTTGAAGGTGTAGGCAGATTAGAGGGGCATGTGTCTGCGGGGGTCATAGAAGGGTGACAAATCAGTGCTTGTCCTCCAGGCGCTGGCATATCTTCTTCCGGTTGCTGCCCCCCCCAGGTAGCCCCGTGGTGGGCTGAGCATGTAGGGGAGTCATTACAGTGGTCCACATGGTTAAAGTCCTCCACCACACCACACCAGGCCCAGAGCACCCAGAGGAAAATGCACACAGCAGCACTCCAAGGCTGCCACCATATAGACCCCATGCTAAGTCTATATAAATAGCCCCATATTTAATACTGCCCTGGTACCTTCACACTCATCTGTCACTGTTTCTGTGTCGGCACCATTCAGCAGTATGTCAGCATTACAGCACTTCCTTCACTAAACTTAAACTGGCTTCCAGTTGAAGCTCGCATCCGCTACAAGACCATGGTGCTTGCCTACGGAGCTGTGAGGGGAACGGCACCTCAGTACCTCCAGGCTCTGATCAGGCCCTACACCCAAACAATGGCACTGCGTTCATCCACCTCTGGCCTGCTCGCCTCCCTACCACTGAGGAAGTACAGTTCCCGCTCAGCCCAGTCAAAACTGTTCGCTGCTCTGGCTCCCCAATGGTGGAACACACACGCCAGGACAGCGGAGTCAATCACCACCTTCCGGAGACACCTGAAACCCCACCTCTTTAAGGAATACCTAGGATAGGATAAAGTAATCCTTCTCACCCCCCTTAAAAGATTTAGATGCACTATTGTAAAGTGGCTGTTCCACTGGATGTCATAAGGTGAATGCACCAATTTGTAAGTCGCTCTGGATAAGAGCGTCTGCTAAATGACTTAAATGTAATGTAAATGTAAACGTATTCACGACTCCCCCCTATACAAATCAGTGTTATATATGATTGGCCAGGACTCACCTGTAACCTTGATACTCACAGTTCTTGTCATTCCCACATCACGAATCACATGTTCAAATGCTCATGTTTAATTGCACTGAGAACAGTAGGCAGCCTAATAAATAGTCCTTCCTCATCATCAGATATGAGTGGCTGTAGTTTACCAGAAGTTTTATGCAATAATTGTCGTACCGCGCACACTCACACACCATTCATTCAAATTTTACCATGCACATGTCAAACACTTTGATTAATTGACCAGAGCTCAACGTGTTCTGAGTTATGGGGATATTTTGAAGGATGACTTTATGTCAGTCAAAGTCATCTTTGACTGACATGAAGAGAGGGATATTAATTCTGAGAGGGAAATTAATTATGAGGCATTAATTAGGGCTAGGAGTTTTTCCTGGTTAGGTCACATGGTCAGGACAAACACCAGTTCTAAAAGTGTGCAGGAACTTCTCTGAGGAAACTGTGGTTTTTGATTAGTTCATAGAGAAAAGGGAAACCATACGACCTGTTCAAACAGCAATTTCTATATCTCTACATAAAGTACCTGTACTATAATGCTAACTAACTATCAATAACCTGAACAGGTTATAAATAATTACCCAAGAATAAGCATGATAAAAGCAAATGTCATAGGAGAATGGGGAAAGTAAATCAGAACATGTCAGCATCAGTGGAGGGAGGGGAGGACCATCCTACTCAGTGAATTTCAGAATTTAAAAAAATAATTAAACATGAAAAAAGTTCTCCTTTTTAGATAAAACTGTACTAAATAGTCAGGTCACCAAATACCTGAGTAAAACACACTGTTTTGCAATGAAGGTCTACAATAGTCTCAACAACACACTCTAGGCTAGCACCATGGTGTAGTCGGAGGACAGCTATTGACTTCGATACAAAACCTAGGAGGCTTGTATGCCTTAACCCCTTCCATAGACCTACATGGTAATTATGACCACTTCCGGAGGACATCCTCCAACCAATCAAAGGATTAGGATCAGGGAATGATCCTAGTGTGGTGTATTGGGCTTGTTCCATACAACATTTGAGTTTCTTTGATCCAAAATTATTAACTGGAAATAATCAATCAACATAATAGTGATGACATAGACTGTGAATACATTTTTTATAAGCCCTACAGTTGCATAGGCCTACATTATGCAAACATGCATAAAGCAAGCTCAGCCCTGTGAGTTCTATTGTCTATCAGTTGTTGTCTCTGTGTCTTGGTAGTCTCGTCTAAATATAATTAATATATGAACAAGTATAAAGTAGCTGCAGTTTGACAGGGTTTTGTCCTCCCCAGGACCAGGAGAGTTCTTCCAATATTTTTTTAGAACCATGTGACCTGATTAGACAAACTGGTCCCATCATAGCCCGTATAAAACTTTAGGGTGCAGAGTTTGCCTGGTTAGGTTACCAAATAAGGAAAAACGCCAGGCCCCAGCGAGAAAACATTTCTACACCACTCTGGGACCTATGGTACAACCAGTCTGCTTGCAGTTGTCAGTTATCATCAGGTACGGATGATGTGGATGATGGTGTGGATGATCAGGGCTTCATTCAGGAACGTTTCTTGGGCTACTTTGATGTGTCAAGCGGGCGAGATGAGCAGTCTGTTTGACTTTAGGAATTCTGAGATGTCTGAGATTAACTTCATGGAGAAACGTGTTGCCCAAGTGATAGAGCTGCTGTAGTGGAATGTATCTGCTATTTGTATTTACAGCCAAGTCCCCTCCTGTTCCCTGTTTAAGAGGTGATGACAGCTCCACTCCACTACCATTGTCAACTCTCTCCTGACATGGAATGAAGCCACGTCTCATGTGGCCTCTCATCCACAGGCACATTGAATGTTTCCTCTCCAAGCACTGTGAGTAGACCTGTCAATTGTAGCTCATTATTTATTGTATGTAGAGTTATTCATATACACAAACAATCACATTATTACACATCAATGATTTTACTACTTGCTTGGACTAACTCATTCTTAGTTCTTTTTTCTAACTGTGTAGTGTGTTGTGTTATTGATTTTTGTCTTCCCAGTCAAATCCTGTCCTGCACTCAGTGGAAGAGTTGAGCTCTTCTCCAACACCATCCATCCATGATGAGCCTGTCCTGCACTGAAGCCTATGAACACCTCAACCCCTGCCGTGCACTGAAGTCAAGCCTCTGAACACACCAACTCATACCTCACACCCTCATTCAATCACTGCTGTGATCTCTACCCAACACCTGGCCCATCTGAACAATCGGGAGAGAAGGGCCTTAGTCAGGGAGGTGAACAAGAACCTGATGGTCACTCTGACAGAGCTCCAGAGTTCGTCTGTGGAGATGGGAGATCCTTCCAGAAGGACAACCATCTCTGTAGCCTGACGGAAGCCACTCCTCTGTAAAAGGCACACGGCAGCCCACTTGGAGTTTGCCAAAAGGCACCTAAAGGACTCTAAAATCATGAGAAACAAGATTCTCTGGTCTGATGAAACCAAGATCAAACTCTTTGGCCTGAATTCCAAGCATCACGTCTGGAGGAAACCTGGCACTATCCCTACGGTGAAGCATGGTGGTGGTAGCATCATACTGTGTTTTTTTAGCGATAGGGAATGGGAGACTAGTCAGGATCGAGGGAAAGATGAACGGAGCAATGTGCAGAGAGATCCTTGATGAAAACCTGCTCCAGAACACTCAGGACCTCAGACTGAGGCGAAAGTTTACCTTCCAACAGGACAATTACATTTACATTTAAGTCATTTAGCAGACGCTCTTATCCAGAGCGACTTACAAATTGGTGCATTCACCTTATGACATCCAGTGGAACAGCCACTTTACAATAGTGCATCTAAATCTTTTAAGGGGGGGGGGGGTGAGAAGGATTACTTTATCCTATCCTAGGTATTCCTTAAACAGGTGGGGTTTCAGGTGTCTCCGGAAGGTGGTGATTGACTCCGCTGTCCTGGCGTCGTGGGGAGTTTGTTCCACCATTGGGGGCCAGAGCAGCGAACAGTTTTGACTGGGCTGAGCGGGAACTGTACTTCCTCAGTGGTAGGGAGGCGAGCAGGCCAGAGGTGGATGAACGCAGTGCCCTTGTTTGGGTGTAGGGCCTGATCAGAGCCTGGAGGTACTGAGGTGCCGTTCCCCTCACAGCTCCGTAGGCAAGCACCATGGTCTTGTAGCGGATGCGAGCTTCAACTGGAAGCCAGTGGAGAGAGCGGAGGAGCAGGGTGACGTGAGAGAACTTGGGAAGGTTGAACACCAGACGGGCTGCAGCGTTCTGGATGAGTTGTAGGGGTTTAATGGCACAGGCAGGGAGCCCAGCCAACAGCGAGTTGCAGTAATCCAGACGGGAGATGACAAGTGCCTGGATTAGGACCTGCGCCGCTTCCTGTGTGAGGCAGGGTCGTACTCTGCTGTTGTAGAGCATGAACCTACAGGAACGGGCCACCGCCTTGATGTTAGTTGAGAACGACAGGGTGTTGTCCAGGATCACGCCAAGGTTCTTAGCGCTCTGGGAGGAGGACACAATGGAGTTGTCAACCGTGATGGCGAGATCATGGAACGGGCAGTCCTTCCCCGGGAGGAAGAGCAGCTCCGTCTTGCCGAGGTTCAGCTTGAGGTGGTGATCCGTCATCCACACTGATATGTCTGCCAGACATGCAGAGATGCGATTCGCCACCTGGTCATCAGAAGGGGGAAAGGAGAAGATTAATTATGTGTCGTCTGCATAGCAATGATAGGAGAGACCATGTGAGGTTATGACAGAGCCAAGTGACTTGGTGTATAGCGAGAATAGGAGAGGGCCTAGAACAGAGCCCTGGGGGACACCAGTGGTGAGAGCGCGTGGTGAGGAGACAGATTCTCGCCACGCCACCTGGTAGGAGCGACCTGTCAGGTAGGACGCAATCCAAGCGTGGGCCGCGCCGGAGATGCCCAACTCGGAGAGGGTGGAGAGGAGGATCTGATGGTTCACAGTATCGAAGGCAGCCGATAGGTCTAGAAGGATGAGAGCAGAGGAGAGAGAGTTAGCTTTAGCAGTGCGGAGCGCCTCCGTGATACAGAGAAGAGCAGTCTCAGTTGAATGACTAGTCTTGAAACCTGACTGATTTGGATCAAGAAGGTCATTCTGAGAGAGATAGCGGGAGAGCTGGCCAAGGACGGCACGTTCAAGAGTTTTGGAGAGAAAAGAAAGAAGGGATACAAGTCTCTGAATGTCCTTGAGTGGCCCAGCCAGAGCCTGGACTTGAACCCAATCAAACATATCTGGAGAGACCTGAAAATAGCTGTGCAGTGACAATCCCCATCCAAGCTACGTTCTGAATGTGCCCCCCCAACTCATTGCACAGTTCCTGTCTTCATGTTATTCTGTATTTTCCATCATGAGAAAGGCCCATGGCCCTGAAACTGTTAACAATGTTTCAAGTCAGCTATGTTGCATAACACATACATCCACACAAGCCAACAGCAGATAATATTCAATCACATACTGTATATGGTAACGGGTTATAGTGCATAACACAGAATCCTCATAATCCCCCTTTTTACACCCCCGAGGGGTGTAACCACACCATCCGATATACTAGGTTGCTGATGAAGCCAGGAACTTTAAACCTTTATTTTGTGAATATATGAAGTGATGCACATCCCTTTGTTGATTAACATATATATAAACTGTTTTTGAATCCCCCTTTTGACACCCACAAGGGTGTCACTCATTATCCTTTATTTCAGCAGTCCCAACATAGTAATATGTTAATAGCATTTCATGAAAATAATAAAACGTTTTTTTTTTGTTTTTTTACAGAAATACAGAAAAGAAAAATCAACAAAGAAAAATAGAAAAAAAAATCAACAAATGATATATGCTTTTGTCTCCCCCTTTTGACACCCACAAGGGTGTCACTTACCAAAAATAGGATGAAACTTTATTGTTTATTGACATGTTAGATATAGGATAAAACTTTGGTCATGGAAAACAGAGTAAAGCAAAGCAAAGCATTATTATAAACCATCTGGTCCTCTCAGCTACTCCTATCCTGTACCAGGTGGGCTCCTTGCCACCCAGGGACTCCAAACCTTCACATAAGAGACACATTATGTATTTAAGAAGTTATCATTCCACGACCTCACCCACAGCAAACCAGGGGTCATCCTCAGTTAGCCCCATCTTTCCCCGGAAGTTAGATTCTGTATCTGCATCTCCTTCAGAAGCATCAAGCAAAGGGCATCATACCTGAAGCCTGTACCACATCTGTAACAGACTTCTTCAAACAAGGTATGATGCAAGCAGCACAACACATCAATAACAAAAACACAAGAATTAGGGTCAGAAATCCAGTAACCACCAGTGATGCATACTCACCCAGCCACACCCCCATCCAAGACATCCAGCCAGACTCCTCCACCCCAGCCACGCCCTTCATTTCTGCAGAAAGCTTTTCCAACCCAACCAATGCTTTTGATATACTCCCATCAGGACTGGTATTATTAGGTATAAATGTACAACATTGTTCACCAAACATTTTGCAAACCCCTCCCTGACTGGCCAGGATCATATCTAAAGTCAATCTATTCTGCCTGGCGGTCCTGGTAGTAGCCTCCAATTGCTCAGCCATACCAGTAAGAGTTGTGTGGGTGTAATTAACAAAACGTTGTTGATTATAGTATATATCATTTATCCATGAGGTCTGTTTGGCATCCACAATAGCGGGGCCAAGAATTGGTAGTAGATGCCATAAACCATCATTCCCGTTTAGGGCCTGGAATTCCCGAGGAACACCTAGTAGGTTGAAATGTATATTATCTGTTACCTCAGACCAAGGTGCATCACGCTTATATCTGTAGTACGGGTGAACATCATTAGGTGCTTTTCTAGTAGATCCCAGGAGCTGATTAGCTGTAACTTCGATAATGGTTAGTGGTATTATCAGACTGGCTAAAGCACACGTACCCTGCCAGTTACCTCTAAGGACAGGTCTTAAATGCCTGTTTGGGCCACACATCCACCATACATCAGCAACACCCTTAGTTTGATTCAAGCCTTTCACTGGCCCGGTGGCATTAATGGTTATGTTATTACTACAATCTGCTGCAGGCAACCGCCCATAGTCAAAACCCCTACCTGTATCAGTGATGCAACTATAGTTACCTCCGTACGCCTTAACACCCCATGGAGCCTTTTGAGGAGGGACTTCCAGGAACAGTAGAGACAGAGTCTTACAAAGGGTGGAGTTGGGTTTAACATGGTAAAAACTTTCCAGCATACACCTCCATCCTTCCCCCTTTCCCAAGGCAAATGGATGAGTAGCCAATACAGGCCTAGTATGGCCACAAATAACACAGTCCTTCCTTTGTAATGTCTTGGCAGTATATTGCATGTATGCCAACCACATATTTTCCCTAACGTCATATCCAGTTTCAGTACCCAATTGGTCGCTATCTGTGATATCCTTAACATTAATTACCTGGATAGGGTTTGGTAATTTGGTTGGTGGAGGCAGGGTTGGGCTTGGAGTGGTGGAGGAGTGTGTCTGGGTCTGGCTCTGGTTCATCTGGGACCGCTGTGACCTCAGCAGCACCTTTACAGGGAACACACCCATCGTGTCAACCCCTTCCCTTTCCAGACCGAGGGTATAGGTTCCTGCATCAGAAAGCTTAATGGACTTAATGGTTCGTAGGATTTCATCGCCTATACAGAGTTCAACAGTGCTCCCAGGTTTTCCCCATATCATGGAAAACCTATCCACCTTTGTGGGATCCCCTATGCTCTAAGGATACCCTCTTCTCCAATCCCAAGACTGTCCCAAGTTGGTTATCATGTAATCCCCATACAGACACCCTCCCCCATTACACAGGTACACTGGCACCCTCCTATACACAGGTGTTAAAACCAAACTCATTTTCACACCACATTCATCAGAGAAAATATGATGACACTATAATGTACATTTCACTGCCTTTTTGTATTAAATTACCTTAATATCAGTATTACAAATGACCCTAGATTCTCCATCCAAATGGCTTTCCAATGAGGCTGATCAGACCACAAAGGAAGGTTACAATGGAGGTCATAAGTCATACCATCCCTCCAAAGAAGTGTTTCTTACTACACTGTTCAAAAAAATAAAGGGAACACTAAAATAACACATCCTAGAACTGAATAAATGAAATATTCTTATTAAATACTTTTTTCTTTACATAGTTGAATGTGCTAGTTGAAATCACACTAAAATTATCAATGGAAATCAAATTTATCAACCCATGGAGGTCTGGATTTGGAGTCACACTCAAAATTAAAGTGGAAAACCACACTACAGGCTGATCCAACTTTGATGTAATGTCCTTAAAACAAGTCAAAATGAGGCTCAGTAGTGTGTGTGGCCTCCACGTGCCTGTATGACCTCCCTACAATGCCTGGGCATGCTCCTGATGAGGTGGCGGATGGTCTCCTGAGGGATCTCCTCCCAGACCTGGACAAAAGCATCTGCCAACTCCTGGACAGTCTGTGGTGCAACGTGGCGCTAGTGGATGGAGCGAGACATGATGTCCCAGATGTGCTCAATTGGATTCAGGTCTGGGGAACGGGCGGGCCAGTCCATAGCATCAATGCCTTCCTCTTGCAGGAACTGCTAACACACTCCAGCCACATGAGGTCTAGCATTGCCTTGCATTAGGAGGAACCCAGGGCCAACCGCACCAGCATATGGTCTCACAAGGGGTCTGAGGATCTCATATCGGTACCTAATGGCAGTCAGGCTACCTCTGGCGAGCACATGGAGGGCTGTGCGCCCCCCCAAAGAAATGCCACCCCACACCATTACCGACCCACCGCCAAACCGGTCATGCTGGAGAATGTTGCAGGCAGCAGAACGTTCTCCACGGCGTCTCTAGACTGTCACGTCTGTCACATGCGCTCAGTGTGAACCTGCTTTCATCTGTGAAGAGCACAGGGCGCCAGTGGCGAATTTGCCAATCTTGGTGTTCTCTGGCAAATGCCAAACGTCCTGCACGGTGTTGGGCTGTAAGCACAACCCCCACCTGTGGACGTCAGGCCCTCATACCACCCTCATGGAGTCTGTTTCTGACCGTTTGAGCAGTCACATGTACATTTGTGGCCTGCTGGAGGTCATTTTGCAGGGCTCTGGCAGTACTCCTCCTGCTCCTCCTTGCACAAAGGCGGAAGTAGTGCCTGGTAGTGCCTCCATGCTCTGGACACTACGCTGACAGACACAGCAAACATTCCTTTATCAAAAGATTTCACCTATTTAAACTCAGAAAATAAAAACTTGAATATTCCATATGTGAGTGTACCCTATAAGATATCATGTCTCTGGGTAAATGGAATTGTACTCCCTCCAATCATTAGTTTTACATTTACTCGATGTTTCATGTAACTCAGTCAATCTTTCTCCAAATAAACTCAACCTGCAATCCATTGTGGTTGTTGGTATTGTTGACCTTGTGAACCCCCTCTCTGACCCTGCCAGCTCTCTGAGTTCCTGCGTGTCCCCTATTGGCCTCTTCCCCTTTGGGGTCCAAAAGGTCCCCTACCTCTTCTCCGGACTACTCCCGATGACTGCCCACAACTCCGTGCCCAGTGACCATAGCCTCCACATCTATAACAGGTGAGGTTAGCCCCTCTGTCTGGATCTTGATTGTAGCTTGGCCATGCTGTAGAAGGTGGTTCCTTTGAGGTGTCATCAATCCCGCCATAGTCTGCACCACAGCAGGTAACAGTGTCACTGGTGTTGGCTCCAGAAGGTTGTGGTGCAGGTTGAGGAGTGCTGGTTAGAGGCATCTGTTTTGATAGCTTATCCTCTGCCAGTTGCTTCTTCAAGACTTTCTTCTGTAGTTGCTTTATTTCATCCTCTTCCTTCCTTTTTCCTCCTCTCCATCGCTCCACATGGTGTTGTGCAATCTCAGTGAATTCCATCACATTCTTCGCAGTGATCCCCAGCACTTTTTCACACTCTGTGCGCACCTGGTCCGGCAGCCCTTTCATGCACTGTTCCAGAAATATATGTTTCATCTCATTCTAATCTGGCTCAGCATTCCAGGCCTGTCTCCACAGGATCCTGGCTTTTTTCATATAAACCGGCACAGTTTCATCCTCTTTTAGGGTCAATGATTTCATCAACTGAGGCCTGGGTTGAGTGGGGTATTTCCAACTGATGGCAGTCCACATCCCATTGCGGTATTGATCAAATGGAGTCTTTATGGCAAACATACCACCACAGATGAATCTTTGGTCAAGCTCACACTGTGGGGGCCCAACCCGGGGTGTGTCTTCACCATCTTCATATTCCTCTGTTCCTTGGCTGTGCGTAACCAGCCTGATGAAATGTACACCTGGCCCTGATGTCGGTGTGCATTGATTCAGCTTAGTCTGTTCCTTACGCCTTATTTCAATCCATTCCATGTCTTTCAGGTTCCGTTCCAGTATTTTCACTGCTCCCTCCTCCTTTCTGAGTTTGTCTTGGAGTTCATTCCATACTCTCCTCCGCTCCTCTTCTTCCTCTTGGGTATGTGTTAGGCTTGTCTCAGTCCATCTGATTCCATTATCAGAGGATCCACTTTCACTCCTGCTGTCTATGCTCATATTTCCTCCTTCCATCTGTACTTTACTCAGTTCAGCCACTCCTCTGCTCAGCTCTCTGGCAGCTTCCACCAGAGCCTGTATTTCTTATTTTCTTCCCTCTGACGCCAGGCACCATTCTTGTCCACTGCTGCCATCATCTGGTCTTTTGTGTTAGTTTACTGTGGCTGAGAGATCCAGTACAGGTGCCATTATTCGTGGACTATCATAGGGTGGTGGCGCTTTAGGGAGTTCCGGGTATAGTCTACCTCCCTGTGGTTTTGGTGGGTTTTCATCCGTGCACATTTTCTTGAGTTTTTCCAGCATAGCCAATCCTATGCGTTCCTTCAATTTAGCCTTCTCCATTTCTTCCTTGATTTTACCCTTACTCGGCTCACCTCCCTGTTTCCACTCGGAACAGTTTTTGTATGTTTTACGCTTCAGGGCATCCGGCATTCTACCAGGCTCCCGTTGACTGTGAGCCCGTTGGGCCCGGCAATACTGCCCTCTTCTATCCATCTTCTGTATAATTTTTCTCCTTTCTTTCTCCAATCTTTTCCCTCTTTTCCTCCATTGGTCTCTAATGCTGATTTCAATACCTTCTCTGCCTCCTGATTAGCCATTGTCTAATGTATTTCAATTACTTGTTTTAATTTGAATACAATAGAAATGATAAGGTTCAATTGTATGCTGCCTTAGAATGTGTCCCAATCTAGCCACTGTCTAGAAAACACCGTGCACTTCTCCTTTACCGTTTCAAAACATAACCTAGGTCTCACTCCTGTTATTTACCCGAAGGTCATACAAACTTGGTATTAGTACGTCGACTTAATACCTAATGTACTACAATCATACGGTTCGACTCTCTCAAACCTTCAAACATACATCAGTTCGAATCACTCAACGATGCAAACATACATCAGTTCGAATTACTCAAACCTGCAAAGATACGTCAGTTTGAATCACTCAAACCTGCAAACATACATCAGTTGGAATCACTCAAACCTGCAATCATACATCAGTTCGAATCACTCAAACCTGCAATCATACATAATTTCGAACCACTCAAACCTGCAAACATACATCAGTTTGAATCACTCAAACCTGCAAACATACACGGTTGAATCACTCAAACCTGCAAACATACGTCAGTTTGAATCACTCAAACCTGCAAACATACATCATTTCGAACCACTCAAACCTGCAATCATACATCAGTTCGAATCACTCAAACCTGCAAACATACATCATTTCGAACCACTCAAACCTGCAATCATACATCAGTTTGAATCACTCAAACCTGCAAACATACGTCAGTTTGAATCACTCAAACCTGGAAACACACACGGTTGAATCACTCAAACCTGCAAACATACATCAGTTTGAATCACTCAAACCTGCAAACATACATCAGTTTGAATCACTCAAACCTGCAAACATACATCAGTTTGAATCACTCAAACCTGCAAACATACATCAGTTCGAATCACTCAAACCTGCAAACATACATCAGTTCGAATCACTCAAACCTGCAAACATACATCAGTTCGAATCACTCAAACCTGCAAACATACATCAGTTCGAATCACTCAAACCTGCAAACATACATCAGTTCGAATCACTCAAACCTGCAAACATACATCAGTTCGAATCACTCAAACCTGCAATCATACATCATTTCGAACCACTCAAACCTGCAAACATACATCAGTTCGAATCACTCAAACCTGCAAACATACATCAGTTCGAATCACTCAAACCTGCAAACATACATCAGTTTGAATCACTCAAACCTGGAAACACACACGGTTGAATCACTCAAACCTGCAAACATACATCAGTTCGAATCACTCAAACCTGCAAACATACATCAGTTCGAATCACTCAAACCTGCAAACATACATCAGTTTGAATCACTCAAACCTGCAAACATACACGGTTGAATCACTCAAACCTGCAAACATACATCAGTTTGAATCACTCAAACCTGCAAACATACATCAGTTTGAATCACTCAAACCTGCAAACATACGTCAGTTTGAATCACTCAAACCTGCAAACATACATCAGTTTGAATCACTCAAACCTGCAAACATACATCAGTTCGAATCACTCAAACCTGCAATCATACATCAGTTTGAATCACTCAAACCTGCAAACATACATCCGTTCGAATCACTCAAACCTGCAATCATACATCATTTCGAACCACTCAAACCTGCAAACATACATCAGTTCGAATCACTCAAACCTGCAAACATACATCAGTTCGAATCACTCAAACCTGGAAACACACACGGTTGAATCACTCAAACCTGCAAACATACGTCAGTTTGAATCACTCAAACCTGCAAACATACATCAGTTTGAATCACTCAAACCTGCAAACATACATCAGTTCGAATCACTCAAACCTGCAATCATACATCAGTTCGAATCACTCAAACCTGCAAACATACATCAGTTCGAATCACTCAAACCTGCAAACATACATCAGTTCGAATCACTCAAACCTGCAAACATACATCAGTTTGAATCACTCAAACCTGGAAACACACACGGTTGAATCACTCAAACCTGCAAACATACATCAGTTTGAATCACTCAAACCTGCAAACATACATCAGTTCGAATCACTCAAACCTGCAAACATACATCAGTTTGAATCACTCAAACCTGCAAACATACATCAGTTCGAATCACTCAAACCTGCAAACATACATCAGTTCGAATCACTCAAACCTGCAAACATACATCAGTTTGAATCACTCAAACCTGGAAACACACACGGTTGAATCACTCAAACCTGCAAACATACATCAGTTTGAATCACTCAAACCTGCAAACATACATCAGTTCGAATCACTCAAACCTGCAAACATACATCAGTTTGAATCACTCAAACATCAGTTTGAATCACTCAAACCTGGAAACACACACGGTTGAATCACTCAAACCTGCAAACATACATCAGTTCGAATCACTCAAACCTGCAAACATACGTCAGTTCGAATCACTCAAACCTTACAAACATACATCAGTTCGAATCACTCAAACCTGCAAACATACATCAGTTCGAATCACTCAAACCTGCAAACATACATCAGTTCGAATCACTCAAACCTGGAAACATACACGGTTGAATCACTCAAACCTGCAAACATACATCAGTTTGAATCACTCAAACCTGCAAACATACATCAGTTCGAATCACTCAAACCTGCAAACATACATCAGTTCGAATCACTCAAACCTGCAAACATACATCAGTTCGAATCACTCAAACCTGCAAACATACATCAGTTTGAATCACTCAAACCTGCAAACATACATCAGTTTGAATCACTCAAACCTGGAATCACACACGGTTGAATCACTCAAACCTGCAAACATACATCAGTTCGAATCACTCAAACCTGCAAACATACATCAGTTCGAATCACTCAAACCTGCAAACATACATCAGTTTGAATCACTCAAACCTGGAATCACACACGGTTGAATCACTCAAACATGGAAACATACGTGGACATCAACGTTTTCAGTACCTTTTCTACTTCTAATAACATTGTAGTACATATGTCTGTGTATACTTGTGTAAATTAATTGAAAAAGCAAAATAAATCTACCTTATTTCTCAACACACTCAATCCTGCAATGTGGGTCCCCTAGGAATATTCAGTCCCTGACGGCAATATTCAATGTACTATCATACGCTAGGTCAATTATTCCATATGAACTGTGTCCCCGACACTTCTTTAACCCCTTAGGTCATTCACACATGGTATTAGTACCCTGACTTAATACCCAATGTACCACAGTCACTCGGCGAACTTATCTTACTTCCAATATAACCCATGTCCCTGACCTGTTATATTGCCGTTCCCCCACACTCACACTAGTAGGTACGCCGACCCACCCACATGCAAACCAACAGGTCCCTAACATATCTAGTACATTGCATTCATTATCATATGGTAATTTACCCCCAATAGTCCCTGACTATTTCCATGTATTCGCATTCATAACATGTAGTCCCTGACTATCCACTCATTCAGTACTTATACTTTATAGTCCCAGACTATTTTTCATATATTCACATTCGTCTCATGTAGTCCCTGACTATCCACTCATACAAGTACATTTCATTTACACATTGCAAAATAGCGATGATCAATTAAAATTGCATTCACCACAGTTTTGTCTACATTGTTATAATATTTTTAGACTAGGTATAAGGGAATTATAATTTGGTAACTTACGTCAAACAGGTATTCTCACAAAATACATTTGGATAATGCCAATATGCAGAACTTTCGTTTTTTCACAATAGGTGTCTGCTTACCTTTTTGGTAGTCCGGTCTTTTTGAGAGACACCATCCGACGACAGTAACGGCTAATTGGCTGGTACGCCAATGTCCAGCGAAGTCCTTCACCAGATCACCTTCGGGGTCACCAATTGTTAGGGTTGCGTCAATTCGAATCTGGTATCAGGATAAATATGACAATGAGTCACCGATTGTATGCTATGTATTTTTTATTAGCTAAGCAATAAGTGGTAAATATACGGGCTCTCTGTCCCACCTCGCAGGGCAAACAGAGAACTGACTTGTTCCTGACAAAAATATTATAAATATACTCTGACAGAGGTAGTTCCTGCTTCCGAGCTGGCCTGACAGAGTAGAGACTGGACGTGGTTTAGACTCACCCAGCCTATCGTTGATTTTTGGCGCAGAGGCTGGTCCCAGCCCTCTAAGCGCTTCATCGGTCAGTCGTTGTAGCTGTGTAGAATATACAGTTATCAGGCACCTGGCTCCTGGTATCTAAGAAAAGACAGTTTGTTCTCGCGACACTACGTTCTGAATATGCCCCCCCAACTCATTGCACAGTTCCTGTCTTCATGTCATTCTGTATTTTTCCATCATGAGAAAGGCCCATGGCCCTGAAACTGTTAACAATGTTTCAAGTCAGCTATGTTGCATAACACATACATCCACACAAGCCAACAGCAGATAATATTCAATAATTCCTCATAGCTGCATGGCCTTCGTCAGGGAGTAACAATGTATTTGAGAGACAACAAGTGCTCATTGTGTAAATGTATTTATGTTTTCCCCCTAAATTTGGAGACATAACATAGTTTTTATGTTGTCAACAGTCTAAGCCAGCTCCATCTGCTTTGCCCCATAGTTGAACATGCGTTGGTAATTTGTAAGTCGCTCTGGATAAGAGCGTCTGCTAAATGACTTAAATGTAATGTAAATGTTTTGTTTCTAAACAACCACCCCCGTCTATGGATGTATCAATAATTGTAATTACACCGTTTTCATAATTGTGACCCTAAATTATTATGCTTCATACTGTATCATTGTGTGTGACTGGTTGAAACAGTAAAACATGGCACCTGGAAGTAAAATAACTAATTTATTTTAGTCAAATAAGATGTCCTTTACAGCTCAGAACTACCTTTGATGGTATCCATTTTACAGCCACTTTTGCCAAATGTGAGCCGATAACATCTCTCCGTGAATGGCTGACACACTGAACCATTGTGTCTGAATGTCACTGAGCTGTTTTATAAAGGGGCAGATCAATAAAGAATGCTACAAATACAGAGAATGGAGGAACAATTACACTACAAGGGAAGTCATTTGCAAAGCAGATCTTCGATAATGAAAGCTTTGCCAAAGCATCACAAGTACTATATAATTGTTATGTTAAAAATACATGCTTAATCATTATAATAAGCACATAATAGTAGATCTATGGAGATAGTTGTAAACCCTTGTGCACACAGAGTAGGCGTGTGTGAGCGTTGTTGAGGAGCTCTTATATGGTGCGGTGGAGATACAGAGGAAGAGGAGAGGGGGAGATGCAGTTGTCATAGGGGATCTGCAGATTCTGGTCCATGTCCATCCGGGTCTTCCGGGAAGTTCTCCAGGTTGTTCCGGCGGATCATGTTACCGGTGGTGGTCACCCCGGTGACGATGAAGGCGGTGAGGCGAACGCGTTGTTGAGGCGAACGCGGATGCGCTCCTCGTGCTCACGCCACGGCCCAATATTGAACTCCCTGATCTCTGGGACCACGTTAGTCAGGATGTAGGTGGCAGCACGGTCATATGGGTCAGACTGGTGCTGATCTGGGTTCAGGTGTCCTCGTTCATACAGGACTACGTCAGAGTAGTCGTCCAGCACTGCCTGGCTGTCCTCAAACTTCATGTGCAGGTAGGCGGTAAGGGAGGGTAGCATATTCCCATTCCCATCAACCTCTGCCAGCTGGAGTGAGCGGGGAGGAGGATCAGTGCATTGCTCACAGATTGTAGACACTACATTTACATTTTAGTCATTTAGCAAATGCTCTTCTCCAGAGCGACTTACATGAGCAATTAGAGCTAAGTGCCTTGTTCAAGGGCACAGATAGATTTTTCACCTAGTGGGCTCAGGGATTTGAACCAGCAATCTTTCGATTACTGGCCCAACGATCTTAACCACTGGGCTACCTTCCACCATACTACACAGTTATAAACATACACAACACTGGATTAAATGGAACAAATGTAAGCAATGTGTCAAAATAACTATATGGATAATACTGATGAGGCTGGACCAAAGTGTCACACCCTTATCTGTTTCACCTGTCTTTGTGCTTGTCTCCACCCCCCCTCCAGGTTTAGGCTCTTGGCTGGGCTACAGCAGTGTGGGAGCAACAATCCACCGTTTGTCTCAGTCTGGAGAAATTCGGTGCAGAGGTACGTAAAGTGTTAGATTCTCTGTAAGCTGCTCCAACTATGTCAGGATTCCCGTAGTGTGGCAGACTATGCAGTGGATTTTCGCACGTTGCCGGCTGAGAGTGCCTGGAACCCGGAAGCCCTGTTCGACACATTCCTTCGCGGATTATTGGAGGTGATTAAAGACGAGCTCGCAGTCCGGGAGCTGCCCCTGGACCTCGACTCCCTCATAGCCTTGACCATCCGGATCGATGGGCAGCTACGAGAACGTAGGAGGGAGAGGGAGTCTGTTCCCTGTTGCCGACGCTCATCCTCGATTTCCACCTCGCCTCCGAGGAATCCTGGAAATCCCCAAAGTCCACATTTCCGAGTGGATCAGATGTCACCCGAGTTCTCTCGGAAGTCAGCGAGGGCTGTCAAGTCATCTCCTCCGGAGCCCTTGCAACTGGACAGGGCTAGATTGTCTCCTGCTGAGTGCTAATGCAGACTAAACACCCAGACCTGTCTGTATTGTGGAGCTATGGGACATGTCTTATCTACCTGCCCATTTAAAGCCCAAGCTTATCAAGTAGGTACGAGTACGCTGGTGAGCCATATGGGGAGTTTCCCATCTTCCATTTCTCGTACCCCAATCCATGCTATCCTGTTGTGGGGTGACCAGCCTAAATCTCTTCGGGTGTTAATTTACTCTGGGGCTGACGAAAGCTTTATGAACGCTACCCTGGTGTCGGAGCTGGGAATCCCCACACAACCCTTCTCTATTCCTATGGACGTCAGAGCGCTGGATGGGCGCTCTATTGGCAGAGTCACCCACACAATGTTTCCCAATTAACCTGAGAGTGTCGGTTAATCACAGTGAGTCTATGCAGTTCCTGCCCATTAAATCCCCTCATGCACCCGTGGTTTTGGGATTTTCCTGGATCCAGAGGCATAATCCTCTGATCGACTGGGCATTTTGCCATGCGCATTGCCTGGACCTCTCCGCCGTTTCTGCCGAATACCAGGACCTCCGGGAGGTTTTCAGCAAAGCCCGTGCCACCGCATCGGCCCTATGACTGCACCATCGACCTTCTCCTAGCCACTACACCGCCTCGGGGGCGGCTTTATTCCCTGTCAGGTAAGAGACCAAGGCGATGGAGAGGTATATTGAGGACTCCCTGGCTGTAGGGGGTATCCGTCCTTCAGACTCTGCCACTCGTATATCGACTGCCGGGGCCTGAACGGCATCACGGTTAAAAACTGTTACCCGCTTCCAATCACTGCCTCGACTTTTGAGCCTTTCCAGGGGTGCTACTATCTTCTCCAAGTTGGACCTCCAGAAGGCCTACCATCTGGTATGGATACGGGAAGGGGACAAGTGGAAGACCGCCTTTAATGATGCCATTTGGACTGACCAATGATTCTGCTGTGTTCCAGGCTCTGGTTAACAACGTTCTCCGTGACATGTTGAACCGGTTCGTGTTCATCTACTTTAATTACATTTTCGTTTTTTCCCGCTCGTTTCAAGAACATGTCCTCCATGTCAGACAAGTCCTCCAGCATCTTCTAGAGAACCAGCTGTTCGTCAAAGTGGAGAAATGTGAATTCCATGGCTCCACCATCTCCTTCCTTGGATACATCATAGCTGCAGGCAACATACAGATGGATCCTGGAAAGGTGAGAGCGTTGGTGGATTGGCCGCAACCCACACTCCTGAGAGCAGCTGCAACGCTTCCTGGGGTTCGTCCATTTCTACCGCCGGTTAATCCGGGGCTACAGAATCCTGGATCCCCCCCTTTCAGCACTCACCTCTCCCAAGGTCCCGTTTAAGTGGTCTCCAGTTGCAGAACAGGTGTTCTTGGACCTCAAGATAAATTCACTACTGCCCCTATCCTAATCCACCCGGATCCGTCCTGGCGGTTTGTGGTGGAGGTCGACGCTTCAGATGTCGAAGTGGGGTCTGTCCTGTCCTCTCCCATTGTCTCAACATCATGGAAAGGAATTACGACGTGGGTAACCAAGAGCTACTTGCTGTGAATATGTCATTAGAGGAGTGGAGGCACTGGTTAGAGGGGGCGGAACACCCATTCATGGTGTGGACAGATCAAAAGAACCTAGAATATCTCCACACCGCCAAGCGCCTGAACTCCAGGCAAACTCGATGGGCCCTGTTATTCACCCATTTCAACTTCACCATCTCCTACCGCCCGAGTTCCAAGAATGTGAAGCCGGACGCACTGACATGCCTCTATAGCCCCGTTGCTACACCATCGGACACCGAGACCACACTCCCTATCTCTTGTCTCACGGCTGCACTCATCTGGGGTATAGAGAACCAGGTTTGTGAAGCACAGCGTTCCCGGCGGGGGGGTTCCGGTTCTGGAAGGCCAGCCTGTCCTCCGGGTCTAATGGCCAGTCGGAGCGAGCCAATCAGGACCTGGAGATGACTCTTCGCTGCCTTGTCTCTGCCAACCCCACCACCTGGAGCCAGCAGCTCATGTGGGTAGAGTACGCCCGCAACACCCTCCCCTGCTCAGCCGCTGGTCACACGCCTTTTGTGTGTTCCCTGGTATATCAGCCCCCGCTCTTCCCGGAGCAAGAGGTCAGCATGCCCTCGGCCCAGATGTTAGTTCGCCGCTGTTGCATATCTGGAAGAGAGCCCGGTCGGCTCTTCTCAAGACCATCTCCAGGTATTGACTACAGACGGACTGCCACCGGACCTCGGCTCCCCGTTATCGTCTCGGGCAGAGGGTATGGCTGTCCACTTAGGACCTGCCCCTCCGGGTGGAGTGCCGCAAACTTTCCCCCCGTTTTATCGGCCCTTTCCCCATCTCCAAGATTCTTAGCCCTTCTGATGTTTGTCTTCTGTTGCCCCGTACCCACTTTTCGTCTGCTTAGGATTAAACCTATGTCCCACAGACCTTGTTTCCAATCTGTCTGCATCTGCGTCTTATCCTGAGTTCTGATACAAAGGGAAAGAAGCTACAGTGTTCATTTAACCGGTGTAACAGCTCAACTCCGGTCTCTGCAGAATAGGGACTTGAAATTACACACATTTTCCGATAGGAAAGGTTTTTTGCTACCTGACAACTTTACGGTTTTTACTTTTTAATTACCGTTTATATATATATATATATATTTTCCCTCAACTTTTTCACTCCGGACACTTTATCTGGACACGATTCGTCAGGACCTCTAACAGCCAAAGCTAAGTAGTAACATTAACATGATGCCTTCTAATTGCAGTCGCTGTACTCGCCTTACGGCGAGGATAGCTGTGCTACTAGCCCAGCTTCAGACGCAATCGTTAGGCAAGGGTAATTTCAGTGTAGGAAAGGATGAAACAGCGTCTGTGCCACCAGTAAGTACAGATAGTCGTATAAATCCCCTGGCACAGTCCCCGCAGCCGGACAACTTTCTCGTGGTTTCTGGAAGGAAATGCTGTAGGAACGCTCAACCGGTGTCGCTCATTCAGCCGACAGAAATTTTCAACCGAGTCGGAGTCAGAGGCCGAGTCTTCTCTGGTCTCTACTCCTCTCGTTACGGGGTCTGAGACGCCAAAGCTTCCCACCATTAGCTCTGATAAATTGAAAACTCTAGTCATTGGCGACTCCATTACCTGCAGTATTAGACTTAAAACGAATCATCCAGCGATCATACACTGTTTACCAGGGGGCAGGGCTACCGACGTTAAGGCTAATCTGAAGATGGTGCTGGCTAAAGCTAAAACTGGTGATTGTAGAGAGTATAGAGATATTGTTATCCACGTCGGCACCAACGATGTTAGGATGAAACAGTCAGAGATCACCAAACGCAACATAGCTTCTGCGTGTAAATCATCTAGAAAGATGTGTCGGCATCGACTAATTGTCTCTGGCCCCCTCCCAGTTAGGGGGAGTGATGAGCTCTACAGCAGAGTCTCACAACTCAGCGGTTGAAAACTGTTTTCTGCCCCTCCCAAAAGATAGAATTTGTAGATAATTGGCCCTCTTTCTGGGACTCACCCACAAACAGGACCAAGCCTGACCTGCTGAGGAGTGACGGACTCCATCCTAGCTGGAGGGGTGCTCTCATCTTATCCACAATGAAATAGGGTGCAGGCCAGGCAGCAAGCTGTTAGCCAGCCTGCCAGCATAGTGGAGTCTGCCACTAGCACAATCAGTGTAGTCAGCATTGAGACCGTGTCTGTGCCTCGACCTAGGTTGGGCAAAACTAAACATGGCAGTGTTTGCTTTAGCAATCTCACTAGGATAAAGACCACCTCCATTACTGTCATTATTGAAAGAAATCATAATACCTCACATCTCAAAATAGGGCTACTTAATGTTAGATCCCTTACTTCAAAGGCAATTATAGTCAATGAACTAATCACTGATCATAATCTTGATGTGATTGGCCTGACTGAAACATGGCTTAAGCCTGATGAATTTACTGTGTTAAATGAGGCCTCACCTCCTGGCTACACTAGTGACCATATCCCCCGTGCATCCCGCAAAGGCAGAGATGTTGCTAACATTTACAATAGCAAATTTCAATTTACAACAAAAAAATGATGTTTTTGTCTTTTGAGCTTCTAGTCATGAAATCTACGCAGCCTACTCATTCACTTTTTCTAGCTACTGTTTACAGGCCTCCTGGGCCATATACAGTGTTCCTCACTGAGTTCCCTGAATTCCTATCGGACCTTGTAGTCATAGCAGATAATATTCTAATCTTTGGTGACTTTAATATTCACATGGAAAAGTCCACAGACCCCTCCAAAAGGCTTTCGGGGGCCATCATCAACTCAGTGGGTTTTGTCCAACATGTCTCTGGACCCACTCACTGTCACAGTCATACGCTGGACCTAGTTTTGTCCCATGGGAATAAATGTTGTGGATCTTAATGTTTTTCCTCATAATCCTGGACTATCGGACCACTATTTTATTACGTTTGCAATTGTAACAAATAATCTGCTCAGACCCCAACCAAGGAACATCAAAAGTCGTGCTATAAATTCACAGACAACACAAAGATTCCTTGATGTCCTTCCAGATTCCCTCTGTCTACCCAAGGACGCCAGAGGACAAAAATCAGTTAACCACCAAACTGAGGAACTCAATTTAACCTTGCACAATACCCTAGATGCAGTTGCACCCCTAAAAACTAAAAACATTTCTCATAAGAAACTAGCTCCCTGGTACACAGAAAATAACCGAGCTCTGAAGCAAGCTTCCAGAAAATTGGAACGGAAATGGCGCCACACCAGACTGGAAGTCTTCCGACTAGCTTGGAAAGACAGTACCGTGCAGTACCAAAGAGCCCTTACTGCTGCTCGATCATCCTATTTTTTAAACTTAATTGAGGAAAATAAGAACAATCCGAAATTCCTTTTTGATACTGTCGCAAAGCTAACTAAAAAGCAGCATTCCCCAAGAGAGGATGACTTTCACTTTAGCAGTGATAAATTCATTAACTTCTTTGAGGAAAAGATTATGATTATTAGAAAGCAAATTACGGACTCCTCTTTAAATCTGCGTATTCCTTCAAAGCTCAGTTGTCCTGAGTCTGCACAACTCTCCCAGGACCTAGGATCAAGAGAGACGCTCAAGTGTTTTAGTACTATATCTCTTGACACAATGATGAAAATAATCATGGCCTCTAAAACTTCAAGCTGCATACTGGACCCTATTCCAACTAAACTTCTGAAAGAGCTGTTTCCTGTGCTTGGCCCTCCTATGTTGAACATAATGAACGGCTCTCTATCCACCGGATGTGTACCAAACTCACTAAAAGTGGCAGTAATAAAGCCTCTCTTGAAAAAGCCAAACCTTGACCCAGAAAATATAAAAAACTATCGGCCTATATCGAATCTTCCATTCCTCTCAAATTTTTTTGAAAAGGCTGTTGCGCAGCAACTCACTGCCTTCCTGAAGACAAACAATGTATATGAAATGCTTCAGTCTGGTTTTAGGCCCCATCATAGCACTGAGACGGCACTTGTGAAGGTGGGAAATGACATTTTAATGGCATCGGACCGAGGCTCTGCATCTGTCCTCGTGCTCCTAGACCTTAGTGCTGCTTTTGATACCATCGATCACCACATTCTTTTGGAGAGATTGGAAACCCAAATTGGTCTACACGGACAAGTTCTGGCCTGGTTTAGATCTTATCTGTCGGAAAGATATCAGTTTGTCTCTGTGAATGGTTTGTCCTCTGTCAAATCAACTGTAAATTTCGGTGTTCCTCAAGGTTCCGTTTTAGGACCACTATTGTTTTCACTATATATTTTACCTCTTGGGGATGTTATTCGAAAACATAATGTTAACTTTCACTGCTATGCGGATGACACACAGCTGTACATTTCAATGAAACATGGTGAAGCCCCAAAATTGCCCTTGCTAGAAGCATGTTTCAGACATAAGGAAGTGGATGGCTGCAAACTTTCTACTTTAAAACTCGGACAAAACAGAGATGCTTGTTCTAGGTCCCAAGAAACAAAGAGATCTTCTGTTGAATCTGACAATTAATCTTAATGGTTGTACAGTCGTCTCAAATAAAACTGTGAAGGACCTCGGCGTTACTCTGGACCCTGATCTCTCTTTTGACCATTTCAAGGACAGCTTTTTTCCCATCTACGTAACATTGCAAAAATCAGAAACTTTCTGTCCAGAAATGATGCAGAAAAATTAATCCATGCTTTTGTCACTTCTAGGTTAGACTACTGCAATGCTCTACTTTCCGGCTACCCGGATAAAGCACTAAATAAACTTCAGTTGGTGCTAAATACGGCTGCTAGAATCCTGTCTAGAACCAAAAATTGGATCATATTACTCCAGTGCTAGCCTCTCTATACTGGCTTCCTGTCAAAGCAAGGGCTGATTTCAAGGTTTTACTGCTAACCTACAAAGCATTACATGGGCTTGCTCCTTACCTATCTCTCCGATTTGGTCCTGCCGTACATACCTACACGTACGCTACGGTCACAAGACGCAGGCCTCCTAATTGTCTCTAGAATTTCTAAGCAAACAGCTGGAGGCAGGGCTTTCTCCTATAGAGCTCCATTTTTATGGAACGGTCTGCCTACCCATGTCAGAGACGCAAACTCGGCCTCAACCTTTAAGTCCTTACTGAAGACTCATCTCTTCAGTGGGTCATATGATTGAGTGTAGTCTGGCCCAGGAGTGGGAAGGTGAACGGAAAGGCTCTGGAGCAACGAACCGCCCTTGCTGTCTCTGCCTGGCCGGTTCCCCTCTTTCCACTGGGATTCTCTGCCTCTAACCTTATTACAGGGGCTGAGTCACTGGCTTTACTGGGGCTCTCATGCTGTCCCTGGAAGGGGTGCGTCACCTGAGTGGGTTGATTCACTGATGTGGTCATCCTGTCTGGGTTGGCGCCCCCCCCTTGGGTTGTGCCATGGCGGAGATCTTTGTGGGCTATACTCAGCCTTGTCTCAGGATGGTAAATTGGTGGTTGAAGATATCCATCTAGTTGTGTGGGGGCTGTGGGTGGGGTTATATCCTTCCTGTTTGGCCCTGTCCGGGGGTGTCCTCGGATGGGGCCACAGTGTCTCCTGACCCCTCCTGTCTCAGCCTCCAGTATTTATGCTGCAGGAGTTTATGTGTCGGAGGGCTAGGGTCAGTTTGTTATATCTGGAGTACTTCTCCTGTCCTATTCGGTGTCCTGTGTGAATCTAAGTGTGCGTTCTCTAATTCTCTCCTTCTCTCTTTCTTTCTCTCTCTCTGAGGACCTGAGCCCTAGGACCATGCCCCAGGACTACCTGACATGATGACTCCTTGCTGTCCCCAGTCCACCTGGCCGTGCTGCTGCTCCAGTTTTAACTGACCTGAGCCCCCGGACCATGCCCCAGGACTACCTGACATGATGACTCCTTGTTGTCCTCAGTCCACCTGACTGTGCTGCTGCTCCAGTTTCAACAGTTCTGCCTTATTATTATATGACCATGCTGGTCATTTATGAACATTTGAACATCTTGGCCATGTTCTGTTATAATCTCCACCCGGCACAGCCAGAAGAGGACTGGCCACCCCACATAGCCTGGTTCCTCTCTAGGTTTCTTCCTAGGTTTTGGCCTTTCCAGGGAGTTTTTTTTAGCCACCATGCTTCTACACCTGCATTGCTTGCTGTTTGGGGTTTTAGGCTGGGTTTCTGTACAGCACTTTGAGATATCAGCTGATGTACGAAGGGCTATATAAATACATTTGATTTGATTTTGATTTGATTTGAGGAGTAAACTTACAAAAACAGCAATAAACAGTTTGACCGACCTGTGTTTCATACATCCAGGAGTGGTCCACACGCTGCTCTCCCTCTGTCTTCTTGAAGGAGTACGCTGAGTAGACAGGGATGCGTTTCTGGGGGTCGTACAAGGTCACAAAGCGTGGCTTGTCGGCATTGCGCTGACAGATCTTCTTCAGTTTGTCATTAATGATTCCCCGTGGTGGGGTTCCCATATATAAGGAGTTCTTGCATCGCTCTACATGGTTGAAGTCCTCGACCACAGTGGCTTGAGGTGCACTATGGAAAAGGGCGAACGCCAACACCAAACAGCCTGCCGATAATTGCATGGCTCTTACCAGCATGACTGCAGGAGAGTGAAATGAAAGACAAGGTAAGGTGTGCAGTTAGAATTTAAATGCCAAAGCCCAGATATGCAAAGTGAGTAAATAATGTGATAGAGGGATCCAACCATTTTTTTGTGGAGTGAATGACAAGAACACGTATTGGCTTGTTCTCTATTATCCAATCAGCATAGTCTTATGTGAACTTATGTGAATTTACTGTAACTGGTGGGGGAATAATAGAATATAACAATTGTACCCTAACTTACAAGGACTCCATTCCACACTTTACCATCTATCTAGAAGTGGCCTGCGCACAAACCCCAAAGCAGCCAGGGACACAGTAACAAATATCAGCCTGAGAGACTATCCCATTTCTACCATTAATCTAGAAATTTAGGGTGAACTTCAGGGCGAACAGCATGAGCAGGAACTTGACCAAGCATAAATGCCATGAAGACCCTGTCATCGTGGCAGAGGAGGTAGTACATTCACTAGGGAGGCTATAGACCCCTCAAAGTTAACTCCAGTTCCACAGTGTTTTTTCATTGTGCCCTTTTAATCAGGGACTGATTTAATGGGTGCAATTAATTAACAGGTAGAACAGAAAACCAGCAGGCTCCAGACCTCATAGGCTAAGAGTTGAATATCCCTGTTATAGGCTATAGGCCAGGGATTTCCAACCCTGTTCCTGGTGAGCTACCACCCTATAGGTTTTCACTCCAACCCTAATCCAACACACCTGATTCTAATAATTAGCTGGTTGATAAACTGAACCAGGTTAGTTATAACTGGGGTTAAAGCGAAAACCTACAGGAAGGTAGCTCTCCAAGAACAGGGTTGGAGACCCCTGCTATAGGCTAAAGGATTACATCAAATTCTTAGGTGGTATATCACATCTTCTGCTATTTTTGAATGCTCCCTTTCATTCAACTCCTTAAAATGTCTAATCAGAGTATGACAGGCCTTTCATTGGCTATCACCTATCATAACCCCACTTTCATGAAATGAACTTAGAGGACTCATTTTACTGAGCACCCTCTGTAGTATGGAACACTCATGTTGTCACACCCTGACCTTAGAGAGCTTTTTATGTCTCTACTTTGGTTTGGTCAGGGTGTGATTTGGGTGGGCATTCTATGTTCATTTTTCTATGTTTTGTATTTCTTTGTTTTGGCCGGGTATGGTTCTCAATCAGGGACAGCCGTCTATCGTTGTCTCTGATTGGGAACCATACTTAAGTAGCCTTTCCCACCTGTGTTTTGTGGGTAGTTATTTTCTGTTTAGTGTTTTCTGCACCTGACAGAACTGTTCGTTGTAGTTTCTAACGTTGTTATTTTGTTCTAGTGTTCAGTGTTAATAAAAATCATGAACACTTACCACCCTGCGCTTTGGTCCAATCCTTCTTCATCAGACGACCATTACACATATGCTAAGCATTCTGCCAACAAGCCTCTTTTGTCTTGTCATTTCAGTCTTTCCTCTCTCCTCCATGTAGACAGACGTGTGTCTTGACGTGGTTGGCAGACTGTAAAATGTAAAAACCTGCTCTCTAATCTATCTCTGCGGAGAACAAATGTGGCCTTCAGTGTCAGGTGAGGTTAAGTAGCAAGGCAGTGGTAATGGTAGATTAGCACAATACCACAGGCAGATAAAGCACACAGGAGATTCCATGTGGACTTTGACCAAAGACGAAGGAGAGTGAGTGATACATGAGTGAGTGCAATTAAGGGACATTCATCAGATAGTTAGTGTTACCTGCAATATGTGTGTTTTTGCTATTGAACCAAACATATTTCTAATGATTGCAAAATAAGACTTATCTTACTAGTTGAAGAAAAGAGACAAAAAAGGAAATTGAAAGTCTTTATTCATCAAGAAACAAGGGGCTTGTGCACATGATTGAACGTCATTGGAGAAAGTAGAGTTTTAAAAAGCTGAGGAAGCTTTACATACAAAAACATGTCAGAACTGGGATCTTGAAAAAAATATATATAAATCTGCCACGTAAAACCTTACTGGTTTATATGATTCACTGGTTTAGAAAGGGTTTATAAGTAGGCAAACGGATTGTCAATTACAATTTCTTGGATTGCTTTAATGTATTTGTAAAATATGTTTCTTGCAGGCTACATATTCGATATATGAGGCGGGCGATCATGTAGGTTACTGTGATATGTGCGTGCTGAGAGAAAATAATTGAAGAAGGGTGAAGCAAACCGTAAGCATTCACCTCCTTTTTGATTACATTATAGTTTAAGTAAATTACGCTACACATAATTGTTTGTATAGTGTCAAGTCATGTGCAGGCCATTATCAGGGGATACACAGTTATCATAGAAGATCTGAAAGGTCTTGTCCACAAAGGTGACACTCTTGAGGAAGTTCTCCAGCTGTTGAACAGACATCTCCAGCACCTCAGGCCTCTCTTTCTCATTGAGACCGTGGGCCGCGTAGGCTGGGAACTTGGTGCGCTCCTCAAAGGGCGTGTTGCGGTCGTAGTCGATGCAGCAGTAAGCTGACCACAGGTAGGTGGGAACGGCCACACGGTCAATGTTGTGGCGGCGGATCATGTTCCCTGAGGTGGTGACACCAGTGACCATGTAGGCGGTGCCGCGGCAGTAGTTGTTGAGGCGGCGGCGTATGGTGTGCTCGTGGGTCTTCCAGGGGCCGATGTTGAACTCCCGGGCCTGAGGGACCACGTTGGTCAGGGTGTATGTGGCTGCCTTGTCGTTGGGGTCAGACTGGTGCTCGTCAGGGTTTAGGTGGCCACGCTCAAAGTTCACTGTGTTGGAGTAGTCTTCCAGCACCGCTTGGGCATCCTCAAAACTGCGATGGAGGTCGCCTTGAGGAAAGGGCTGCATCTCCCCAAAATCAGACACTGTGGCGAGCTGACAGAGAGCAGAGGGTTAGTGCTCCTAGCAGAACTGGGTTCTTACAGCTCCTAGCATAACTGGGTTCTTAGAGCTCCTAGCATAACTGGGTTCTTAGAGCTCCTAGCAGTACTGGGTTCTTAGAGCTCCTAGCATAACTGGGTTCTTAGAGCTCCTAGCAGTACTGGGTTCTTAGAGCTCCTTGCAGAACCGGGTTCTTCGAGCTCCTAGCAGAACTGGGTTCTTAGAGCTCCTAGCAGAACTGGGTTCTTAGAGCTCCTAGTAGTACTGGGTTCTTAGAGCTCCTAGCAGAACTGGGTTCTTAGTGTTCCTAGCAGAACTGGGTTCTTAGTGTTCCTAGCAGAACTGGGTTCTTAGTGCTCCGAGCAGAACTGGGTTCTTAGTGTTCCTAGCAGAACTGGGTTCTTAGTGCTCCTAGCAGAACTGGGTTCTTAGAGCTCCTAGCAGAACTGGGTTCTTAGTGCTCCGAGCAGAACTGGGTTCTTAGAGCTCCTAGCAGAACTGGGTTCTTAGCGCTCCTAGCAGTTCTGGGTTCTTAGAGCTCCTAGCTGACCTGGGTTCTTAGTGTTCCTAGCAGACCTGGGTTCTTAGTGTTCCTAGCAGAACTGGGTTCTTAGAGCTCCGAGCAGACCTGGGTTCTTAGTGTTCCTAGCAGAACTGGGTTCTTAGAGCTCCTAGCAGACCTGGGTTCTTAGTGTTCCTAGCAGAACTCGGCTAGACGAAAGCGAATGTCTGTCCTTGCATACTTACTTCAAAGACCTTCGCTTGAAAAACAAGAAAAAATAAACAATATTACGGTTTTATACGCCGCAGCAACAACATAGCCAGAATAAATCTAAAATAAATCAATACATCTGTAATTCATTTAGAAGTTTTTGCCAAGGAGTTCTTAGTTTTTTATTTTACATCTAACTAAGATGTTTGGTGCAGTGTTTCTCAAGATTAAAAATATGCATTAAAACAAATCCTTTCTCGTTGAACGACAGCAAACACTTAATTGAAGAATAGGGTCCATAGTTCCCAATCCTACTAGGAGTAGTACTGTAGAGCAATCACCGATGAAGGGGCATAGACTTCAACTACCAAACTTAGACCTATCTCAAGAAAATAACCTGCCGAAAAAAAACCTGCCGAAGACCAAAACATCACAAAATGTTGTCATGATGAGCAATCTGTTTCTACTGGGAAGCATACGGTAAACTGTATGGTAAACTTTACCATATGCTTCCCAGTAGAAACAGTTTGCGCAGTAAAATTGCCGCTTTTTTCTCATTTTTCAAGCATAGGTCTTTGGGGAGTATGCGAGCACAGACGTTCACTTTGCCTAGCGGAGTTCTGTTAGAAGCAAACCGAACCCATGTATGCGGACACCTTTAGCTTTAATAAGATAAAGAAAAGTGGTACTAAAGAAATCTCAGTCAGTGAACCCTCATGGACTCTTTCTCCTGGACTCTTTCACAACAGTATATTGCTCACTATTCGTTATATTTGCACAGAGACCATCGACATCTTATTGTTGCCAATAACACAAAAAAAATATTCATCTGTAGACACAAGCACAAGGAAATGTTGCAGAGATAATGTAAGATACAGGAGTCTGTCAAAATACCTGTGGCTCGTACATCCAGGGCACATCAACCTTTTTGGTGCCGTCAGAGCGCTTGAATGTGTAGGCAGAGTAGACGGGGATGTGATCAAAGGTGTCATACAGGGTGACAAAACGTGGCTTGCCGTTGTAGCGCTGGCAAATCTTCTTTAGTGCTTTGTTCTCAAGTCCCAGTGGTGGTGTGCCCATGTACATGAACTCGCGGCACGCAGGTGAGTAGTTCTCCTGTACCTCTGCCTCCACCATCACCAGAACTAACACCCAGGCCAACGCCTGAGCTCGCGCTATGATGCAAGAAACCATGGAGAAGAGTGCTCACGAAGTGGTGCAGTAGAAGCTGTCAGTATACTTGTCTCTGAAATTGAAAGTCTCTCTATCTCTGTTCATAGGTAGGCTTGGCTATGCAAATCCCCTGTATTGGAGTGCATATAGGCCCCACATAATAGTGATTATACTGTGTGTGTGTGTGTGAGAGAGAGAGAGAGAGAGAGAGAGAGAGAGAGAGAGAGAGAGAGAGAGAGAGAGAGAGAGAGAATACAGGCTATGTGCATACTGCCCACAAAATGAGGTGGAAACTGAGATGCACTTCCTAAACTTCTGCCAAATGTATAACCCTATTAGAGACACATATTTCCCTCAGGTTACACGACTCCACAAAGAATTCAAAAAAACAAACCCGATTTTGATAAACTCCCATATCTATTGGGTGAAATAATACAGTGTGCCATCACAGCAGCCATATTTGTGACCTGTTGACACAAGAAAAGGGCAAAACCAGTGAAGAACAAACACCGCTGTAAATACATCCCATATTTATGATGATTTATTTTCCCTTTTGTGCTTTAACTACTTGCACATGGTTACATGTATATAGACATAATATGACATTTGAAATGTCCATATTCCTTTGGAACCTTTGTGAGTGTAATATTTATTTTTTACTTAATATTTATTTTACTTTTGACTATAATTTATTTCACTTGCTCTGGCACTGTAAACATATGTTTCCCATGCCAATAAAGCCATTTGAACTGAATTGATAGAGGCATGTTCATCCCGCTCCAGCCCGAGATGTGGCGGTAATCCACCAATAACTAGTTTGTCCATCGCGCGAATTCTTGACAAAAGAAAAAACACAGCTGTCAAATGAAGCAAAGAGTGCGGCCATTTTTCTAAAACACAAACAAGAAGAGAAAGCGAGTTGTGAAAATATTCGCAGCGAATGTTGGTCAGAGGAAAGTATAGCTAATTAATCAAACGTTCAACAAATAGTTGAAAGGAAGTAACATTAAGATATATAGATCGTTGCGAAATACACGTATATGTTAACTGGATTTAACTAGCTACATTTCAATTTCGTAAAATTTGCAGCTACCAGCTAGCTAGGTTGTAGCTGGCTAGCTGGCTACTTGGCTGGCTAGCTAGTGCGACCAGCTTCCAACGAAAGGTGAGTGTCGAATTTGAAACAATTATGTACGAAACGTGTTCTTCTGCTGTGGAATATATTGCAATGTTTACTGCTTGGAATAATCTAACGTTCTCATTTGTTCATGCTGGATTGTGTCAAGATAGTTGACATTGTCCGCACACTGTGCAGCAATGTTAGCTAGTGAGGCATTCGTTAGCTTGTTTACTAACGTTAGCTAGGAAAAGGTACAGGCCAAAGCCGCGGGCTAAAGTTGAGATGTAGCCTGGGCGAGACGAGTGGGCGGAGTGGGAGAAGTGCTTAAAATAGGCCAATAAACGTATAAAAAGGGGTTCAAGAACCCCCACGTGCAGGAACGCCCTGACTTGCGGGCCGCAATCACTATACTCAGTGGAGTTGAGTGGTGAGACGACTACATCGACTCGGTATCAGTCCATACTTGCAAAAATGTCAATTCTACCTATGTTCGTCCTGTTTTCTTTCGGTTATGCAATCCGTCGTTTTTGATAACTTAATTATGTGATCTGTGTCAAATTGCACCGTGCAATGACGGGGCTGATCCTTTGGCGTTAACAATGGCTCCCTTGCCGGAGTTTGTCTAAAATGCTAATTTAAAAAAATCTAACTACAGATTGCAGCATCCGAAGAAAAGTTACAAAACAAATATAGGTACACATGAAAGAATGGGTTTTTGTATTTACACGTATCAACTGATAGGAGGTAGGCTTCACTCCGCCAAAACTCATCGCCTCTCCACTCAACTCCATTGAGCATCGCGTAGTATGGGATGCGCATTTGAAGTAATTTCCCTATTCAAATAATATCAGGAAATTGCTTAGTCGAAAAACACGATAAAAAAAATAAAATCAACTCTATTTAAACTTGTTTGCTGCATAGCAGCGGAGAGGTGGGTATAATTTGTGGAACGTTTCAACAGGAGTCTGTTCCAAAATCTTTGTAAATAACACTGTTGCCAACAGACGCATACAAAGTTGTATAGCGGCAGAATATGATGCCAGGTAGGGAGTGGGCAATTTTGTTTAGTTTTTCACTCACCACATCTATTCCGAAAATGTCTGTCATCACTTAAGAATAAGCTACGTGGTGAGTTGATGCCTATTCGACAGATAGTTAGCTAGGTTAATTGATCATGCTACTTTGTATGCATTGTTTGTTGGCATCCTTGTTATTTACAATGTTTTTGGAACAGATTCCTATTGGAACGTACCACAAATTATACCTACCCAGCAGCGGGAATTGGCAGGGACCTGCCTGTGGTGTGTGCATGGGAGAGAGGAAAAGTAGCCACTGACTCGAGCTAGTTAGACAAACTTGAAAATGTCATAGGTTGTCTATCATCCCACCTGGCAGTGCCTGTCTTTAATGTATCAAATCTAAATAAAAAAATTCTTTAAAATAGCCAGGTGTTAGCTAGTTGAGGATTCTTTGCTGAACACCCCTGTCCTTATTGACAACAACTCCATTCAGATTAAACGCATGTTGGTTACTGGTTGTAGCCTACTTGTTCTTATTTAGCTGACTTAATTCCATAATTTACAGTACATTTAAAATTGATTAGTTATCTCACACTTTACATTGCTACACGTGGAGCCGCTGGCTGTGGTGTCAACATCACGCTACATGGGTGAAACCTGTGTAGGCTCTACGGTATGTCTTTTTATGGGGCGCAGGTCACAACTAACTGCGTTGTTGCTAGTCTTTATATAAGCAAGGAGAAATGTACTGCACATTTGTGGTCACATTGTACGAACGGTCAATGAAATGTATGTGACGGACGTGAAAACCCTTCTCAGTTAGAATAATCCTCTCTACCTTTCTGCAGATTTGGGCAGTATTCTTTGGATGCTGAATGCTCCATTTGCCATTTGTGAACACTGAATTGAATATCTTGTTCTCTCTGTCGCTCGCTCTCTGTTTCCCCAGGTGTTTGGAGGAAAGGGAGGGTTAATAGACCCTGAGGAAATAATCAAGCAGTAGGACAGTGAGAAGTGGAAGGAATAATACATGCCGGTGAAGATGACACTTGTCTCTCCCTGTGCAGCTGCTATTCTTCACAATATTGCTTCATAGTCATTATTATTATCAACTTCAATGTTGATGTTAATTACTGGTGCTGTTTGTCCATGAATTTAGTTTTTGTTTATTTTTCATAGCTGTCACGTTTGGCCTCCTCCGTCACCTCACCCAACTCCTTTCCCTGAGCCTGGCAGCTATTTGCTCAGCATATCAGATTTGTGTGGTCTGAACAATCCCACTCTAAACCACTGCACACTGAAGAACCAAGTAGCCTTTAGCTCCCTCATCGAATCTGGACGAAACTGGTCCAGTCCTCGGGACAAGGTTGGAGCGCTACTCACTCTGTAAAATTGCCCAGACACATTGTGAGAACATTGTCATTGATGTGGATGTTGGTGATGTGTGTTATTTGGGACAAATCTTTGAACTTTGTAGTACAAGATATATAGTATTTTATTACTCCTGAAGTGGACAGTTGATTGTATGATTATGATGTGGCTCAGTGTCATGATATGGTCTGACTGACACCCATGTTGTGCCAACAGAAGCCTTGAGCTCCGATTGAAGAGAGGAGTATGACTGCTGAAACACTTAACTTCGGCCCAGAATGGTGACGCATCTCTTCCTTCTCTAACGTAGTCATTCTTTTTTCCTCCCTGCTTACCTTCCTAGCCCATAAATAACTCTTGTTTTTCATTGACTTGATCTTATGTCAGTAAATTAAAGCGCATCTTCACTATTTTAGGCCCCCCCTTACTCCCTGTCTTTCACATCTCTCCTCCCTGCTACTCCCCGTCCTTCACGTCTGTCCTCCCTGCTACTCCCCGTCTTTCACGTCTGTCCTCCCTGCTACTCCCCGTCTTTCACGTCTGTCCTCGCCGTTACTCCCCGTCCTTCACGTCTGTCCTCCCCGTTACTCCCCGTCTTTCACGTCTGTCCTCCCCGTTACTCCCCGTCTTTCACGTCTGTCCTCCCCCGTTACTCCCCGTCCTTCACGTCTGTCCTCCCCGTTACTCCCCGTCTTTCACGTCTGTCCTCCCCGTTACTCCCCGTCTTTCACGTCTGTCCTCCCCGTTACTCCCCGTCCTTCACGTCTGTACTCCCCGTCCTTCACGTCTGTACTCCCCGTCTTTCACGTCTGTCCTCCCTGCTACTCCCCGTCTTTCACGTCTGCCCTCCCCATCTTTCACGTCTGCCCTCCCCGTCTTTCACGTCTGCCCTCCCCGTCTTTCACGTCTGCCCTCCCGTCTTTCACGTCTGCCCTCCCGTCTTTCACGTCTGCCCTCCCCGTCTTTCACGTCTGCCCTCCCCGTCTTTCACGTCTGCCCTCCCCGTCTTTCACGTCTGCCCTCCCCGTCTTTCACGTCTGCCCTCCCCGTCTTTCACGTCTGCCCTCCCGTCTTTCACGTCTGCCCTCCCCCGTCTTTCACGTCTGCCCTCCCGTCTTTCACGTCTGCCCTCCCCGTCTTTCACGTCTGCCCTCCCGTCTTTCACGTCTGCCCTCCCGTCTTTCACGTCTGCCCTTCACGTCTGCCCTCCCCGTCTTTCACGTCTGCCCTCCCCGTCTTTCACGTCTGCCCTCCCCGTCTTTCACGTCTGCCCTCCCGTCTTTCACGTCTGCCCTCCCGTCTTTCACGTCTGCCCTCCCCGTCTTTCACGTCTGCCCTCCCCGTCTTTCACGTCTGCCCTCCCCGTCTTTCACGTCTGCCCTCCCCGTCTTTCACGTCTGCCCTCCCCGTCTTTCACGTCTGCCCTCCCCGTCTTTCACGTCTGCCCTCCCCGTCTTTCACGTCTGCCCTCCCCGTCTTTCACGTCTGCCCTCCCCGTCTTTCACGTCTGCCCTCCCTTTCTTCCTCATTTACTCCTTCTCAACACCAGTGAACACACTGCATTTTTTCCTTCCACATTTTCTCCTTCCCCATTGTCTTGTTTTCAGAGTGAGTGCATGACCTGTCATTTTAAATTTTAGAATGTAAAGAAAAGAGATCCATTTTGTTTTCAACTTGTATATATTGAACTAAAATAATAGGATGCCTCCAGTTCTCCTTGAGAAATGCCTCACTCGGGATGTTTTTGCAACTTGGACTTCTCATCCCTCCAATCTTTCAATAGAACACCACAAACATACATTCTTGCTATGTTGCCAACAACTCGACATATCCAGATTGTACTAAAAGCTAATCCTCACCCGTGGTGTATTGTGTACTGTATTTTCATTTTGCTCCTGCTTGTTGCCCTTAGTTGTCTAGGGGAAGATAATGGGCGATGCATATCCAACCTAAACTTGAGGTGAAGATAAATAAATGGATATGCTCATACACATGGCCCAGTACTATTATGTCAGTAATAATGATTGCATTTGAAGTGTTATTGATGCATGGATTGTACTTATGGTGATTTCTTGTCCCCAGGCTCCGTGCACTATCCAGAGGGGGGAGTGTGACGTCCCCCCCTCCTTCTCCAGCCATGCCAAAGTCCAAGCTGGCTGATTACCGCTATGGCCGCGAGGAGATGCTAGCACTTTATATAAAAGATAACAAGGTGAGCTTATGTACAGTAATGTGTGATTCACTCTTTTTATAATGAAGATTCCAATACAGGTGTTTATATTAAAGTTTGCTGGCTGGCTATGACTAATGGACATGAAGTAGTGCTGCGACGATGCCAGTATTCCAATATTTTTTTCCATGGCAAAAAGGACAACACGAAGCAGACAACTTTTTGGTCTTTTAAAAACCTGCTCTATGCAAAATATTGTGCTTGAACTTGGAAAATATGCCTCTGGATGACCACGTCTGTTTCCCACAATAGGGCTGTTTTCTTGAAGTTAAGTCCGCTTCGTGTTTTGTTTCCTTGCCACGATGCTAACGAGTGACTAACGTGACTAACGAGTCACAAATCTGGTATCGTCCCAGCCCTATTATGAAGTAAAGCATACTGTGTTGTCAGCCCCCAGAGGACATGCAGGATAAGGAGTTTGCTGCTATCATGCAGGATGAGCCTGTGCAGCCTTTGGCCCTGGAGCCTCTAACTGAGGAGGAGCAGGTGAGACTGCAGGAGATATAGGAGCTGTTAGTGAGTCAGAGGTTCACTGCTTTGATGCACTGAATCATTTGGCCAGGATCAACTCTCTCAAATCTCAGCTCTTAGATGCTACTTTTACCCACAATATGCTGATCAGATCCTGCTTCACTGTAGGTTGACAAAACGTCATTCAGCGTTAACGTCATCGACCCTCCTGCCTTTTGTCCTGCAGAGAAACTTCTCCATGTCTGTGAACAGTGTGGCTGTGCTGAGGCTGATGGGAAAGGGAGGCGGGGCTGCCCCTGTAGGTGTGTCTAGGGGCCGTGGAGGATGCATCAGAGGAGGTAGAGGTCAGTCACCACCTGGAATGATCAGGACGGTGCAACTCTACATATAGAAATGTATTCACTAACCAGCAGATCAGACCCGCTTACTTACAGCTGCACTAGGGTTGGACAGGCTTCTTGTGTAGAATTAAACACTGTGGCGCCGGTGTGAGATATGGCTCGGAAAACGCACCTCGATCCAGGGATGAGAAATGCATTGTATTGTGAATTGTCCCGTTAACCTCTACGGGATCAAGGCGACTTGTTAGACCCATTCACCTCAGAAGGTAAATGATGTACTTCAATAATCTTGCTCTGATTTGTCATCCAGAGGGTCCCGGAGATAAATTGTATGCTAAAATTGTGTTTTATCAAACAAAACTATGTTCAAATGTAGGAACTGGGGTCTCCAGTTTGACCCCACGGCCGTCTTTGGCTCCACATCCACCCTCCCGGCCATCTAGATGTGTATAAACTAATGATCCATCATGTATGACATTCCTGGGAGTGTGTAAACTTAAATGTTTTATTACCATAGCGTTTTTGTATGTTCTCTATACTTATGTACTTACAAATGTATCAATTGACCAATTCGGCACATTTGGGGAAAACTCCTGGCAGACTTGGTACAAAGTATCGTCTAGTAATGTAATCTGGATCAGTCTGACACTTTGCACACACACTGCTGTCTGCAGGCCAACATCTAAATGACACCTCTTGCATTTCAATGATTAAAAAAACAAATATGCATGTTTTTTGTTTTGTAATATATTTGACCAGATCTGTTATATTCTCCTACATTAATTTCACATTGCCACAAGCTTCTGTGTTTCCTTTCAAATGGTATCAAGAAATCAAATAAAATTGTATTTGTCACATACACATGGTTAGCAATGTTAATGCGAGTGCAGCGAAATGCTTGTGCTTCTAGTTCCGACAATGCAGTAATAACAAACGAGTAATCTAACCTAACAATTCCACAACTACTACCTTATACACACAAGTGTAAAGGGATAAAGAATATGTACATAAAGATATATGAATGAGTGATGGTACAGAACAGCATAGGCGAGATGCTGTTGATGGTATAGAGTACAGTATATACATATGAGATGAGTAATGTAGGGTATGTAAACATAAGTTGCATAGTTTAGTGGCTAGTGATACATCTATTACATAAAGATGGCAAGATACAGTAGGTTATTCAGAGTACAGTATATACATATGAGATGAGTAATGTAGGGTCTGTAAACATATTAAGTGGCATTGTTTAAAGTGGCTAGTGATACAGTTTTTCCATCCATTTCCATTATTAAAGTGAGCTGGAGTTGAGTCAGTATGTTGGCAGCAGCCACTCAATGTTAGTGGTGGCTGTTTAAACAGTCTGATGGCCTTGAACATGCATGTCCTTGCTACAGGCAGTTAGATTTGGGTATGTAATTTTAGGCAAAAATTGAAAAAAGGGGTACGAATCTCTTGCACCGAGATTGAACGACTGCTTGTTTATTTGGAAAATTGCCCTTTTCGTTCTAATGCTTGGAAGCAGAAGCCACAGCAGTCATTTTGGAAAAGACAGTGTCAGCCAATCATCTCCTTTGTTGTTCAATGCGACATGGCATTCCATAATGGCTGCTGTGGCTATTGCTAACTAGCATGAGTATGAAAAGGGCAGTTCGATCTCCTCAGTGTAACAGTTGGGATAATAGGCAACTTGGAGTACAGCGCATTTCTCATTCTTGGATTGAGATATGTTTTCTGCGCCATATCTCACGCCAGCTCTGCGGTTTCTTTATCTATACAGGAACCCCGTCTGACCCTAGTGGAGCTGTAAGCAAGCAGGTCAGATCTGCTGGCTATGTATTCTCCTGCTGAATGTGCCCTAGAATGTATTTATGTGTTTGGGTAGGGAGAGGGAGAGGTGAAGGTGCGTTCTACCAAAGAGTTCCTGGAGGTCCTGATGAAGGCGAGGTGGGCTTCGGTCGTGGCCGGGAAATGCTCCGCAGTCAAAGCTGGGATGACCGGTAGGCTCACTGTCCATGTTGCTCTCATTGTCCTAAACTACACTGCCCTCACCCCCAGATGGGTAGCATTCAATCATATTGATGGCTATTGTGTATGTTTAGTTTTCCATATTCTACACTCAAGGTGTTAAACTATCCCGTAAACTAGTCTTTCCTTCTGTCAGAGCTGAGAGGCCAAGGTTTGAGAAGCCAATCAGGTGTGCTGAAGTAGTGCGTCCAGGGTTCGAAGAGGCGGGGCCTCCAGGCAGGAAGGACTCCTGGCGTGCTGACAGCGACAACTGGCGTACCCTCCGAGAGGAGGAGGAAGAGGCAGCAGCAGCAGGAGAGCAGCCAGCTTGGAGAGTTGCAGGATCCCGCCGGGATGGTATAACCACTCATACACCCTCTACCCAGAATGCATTTGTACATGTTTCCCTATGTCTGATGGAGACTCCCTCAACAACACAGATGGAGGTCCTCGTTCTGCAGGCTGGCGTGATCGTGGTGGCCGGAGGAAGTTTGAGTTTGAATTCCGTGACGGCGAGGGCCCCCGCAAGGAATCCGACAGGGACGGCCTTCCTGAGTGGTGCACCGACGAGGAGGATGGAGAGATGGGAACCTTTGACTCCTCTGGGGCCTTCATGTGCATCAAGGTGCGTGTCTGTTGGCCTGCTGTCATATCTGTCAGTGTTTGTCCGTGTGTGTATTTGCATGTTATTTGTACGTCTATTCTGAGCCTCGTGCTTGTCTTAGCAGAAAGACTGTAAGGACACCATCACTGAAGAGGATCTAGAGTTTGAAGCTCTGGAGGAAGAGGAGGAGAATGATCAGGGAGGCAAGGACAACGCTGACAGAGGTTAGACTGGATGCTTTCCCTGGCTTTAGTATAACAATTAACAGAAGATATTTTATGCATTTATAGAAGACCTCTTGTCCTTCTACTCCTTTCATCTAGATGAATGTGAAGCAGCAGGTGAGGGAGAAGATGAGTACAAGACTCCTTCTCCTCCTGCCATCTCTGGCTCTCCACCCTCAGACCCTCTTCCTGCCCCCTGCGCCACACAGGCACCCATCTCCCATCCCACCAAAACGAACTATGTGCTGCCCGCTGAAGGTAAATATTGAATTACTGATGTTGTGAAGCATCTTCACTGTTGTGTGTGCATCAGTTGGTATCTGCTCCAGAAGATGTTTCACCTGTATGATCAGTCGTGGCCCTATTACAGTAGTACATGTCTCATCCTCTCTACCCCTGTTCTCTCTGGTCTCATAGGCTGCCTACTTCCAGGGAGTGGTGCCCAGCTCAGTCCAGACCCCCCCTCCACCACCACTTCCAGCCCGATGCCTCCTCCCTCCGGATCTCTTCTCCCCTCGTCAGGGGGAGAAGCAGAGGAGGACGAGGGCATGAAGCACCTTCAACAGGTACGAGGCGGGCTGCAGTACCCTATACATTTAATTGGACGTTCAATACCGGATCTATTGTCAGGCGTATGATTACGCTTGTATACTGAGGGAATGTGTGACATAAATGTTAATATTTATTTACTCCCTTGTAGGAGGCTGAAAAGATGGTGGCCTCACTGCAGGACACATCCCTTGAGGAGGAGTGTTTCACTCAAGCACTACAGGAGAGCCACACAATCACTTCTCACTCTCACACACACCCAGCCCCACACTCTCACACGCACACCGCTGGACACACACACTCGACCCATAGGGACTGTGCCCTGCCCCTCTCCCACGAGGCAGCCATGAAGTGGTTCTACAAGGATCCCCAGGGAGAGATCCAAGGTAGACACATACATTTGTAGATATACAGTGGGGCAAAAAAATATTTAGTCAGCCATCAATTGAGTAAGTTTTCCCACTTAAAAAGATGAGAGGCCTGTAATTTTCATCATAGGTACACTTCAACTATGACAGACAAAATTAGAAAAAAAATCCAGAAAATCATATTGTAGATTGTTAATGAATTTATTTGCAAATTATGGTGGAAAATAAGTATTTGGTCAATAACAAAAGTTTATCTCAATACTTTGTTATATATCCTTTGTTGGCAATGAGAGGACTTTCAACTCCCTCCAAAGATTTTCTATGGGGTTGAGATCTGGAGACTGGCTAGGCCACTACAGGACCTTGAAATGCTTCTTACGAAGCCACTCCTTCGTTGCCCGGGCGGTATGTTTGGGATCATTGTCATGCTGGAAGACCAAGCCACGTTTCATCTTCAATGCCCTTGCTGATGGAAGGAGGTTTTCACTCAATCTCACAATACATGGCCCCATTCATTCTTTCCTTTACACGGATCAGTTGTCCTGGTCCCTTTGCAGAAAAACAGCCCCAAAGCATGATGTTTCCACCCCCATGCTTCACAGTAGGTATGGTGTTTTTTGGATGCAACTCTGCATTCTTTGTCCTCCAAACACGACGAGTTGAGTTTTTACCAAAAAGTTATATTTTGGTTTCATCTGACCATATGACATTCTCCCAATCTTCTTCTGGAACATCCAAATGCTTTCTATCAAACTTCAGATGGACATGTACTGGCTTAAGCAGGGGGACACGTCTGGCACTGCAGGATTTGAGTCCCTGGCGGCGTAGTGTGTTACTGATGGTAGGCTTTGTTACTTTGGTCCCAGCTCTCTGCAGGTCATTCACTAGGCCCCCCTGTGTGGTTCTAGGATTTTTGCTCACCATTCTTGTGATCATTTTGACCCCACGGGGTGAGATCTTGCGTGGAGCCCCAGATCGAGGGAGATTATCAGTGGTCTTGTATGTCTTCCATTTCCTAATAATTGCTCCCACAGTTGATTTCTTCAAACCAAGCTGCTTACCTATTGCAGATTCAGTCTTCCCAGCCTGGTGCAGGTCTACAATTTTGTTTCTGGTGTCCTTTGACAGCTCTTTGGTCTTGGCCATAGTGGAGTTTGGAGTGTGACTGTTTGAGGTTGTGGACAGGTGTCTTTTATACTGATAACAAGTTCAAACAGGTGCCATTAATGCAGGTAACGAGTGGAGGACTTCTTGAAGAAGTTGTTACAGGTCTGTGAGAGCCAGAAATCTTGCTTGTTTGTAGGTGACCAAATACTTATTTTCCACCATAATTTGCAAATAAATTCATATAAAATCCAGATTTTCTGGATTCTTTTCCTAATTTTGTCTGTCATAGTTGAAGTGTACCTATGATGAAAATTACAGGCCTCATCTTTTTATGTGGGAGAACTTGCACACCTGGTGGCTGACTGAATACTTTTATGCCCTACTGTATATGTGCGCGCGTACACATTCAGTGATTTAAATGAAAAAATATTTTAAAAATCACTACTTGTTGCTTATAATATCTTAGTGTCTTTATCACATTGTGATCTTGTTTTGTCATAACCATGTCTTCCCTCCCCCGGTCCAGGTCCCTTCTCCACGGTGGAGATGTGTGAGTGGTTCCAGGCCGGCTACTTCACCATGACCCTGCTGGTAAAGAGGGGTTGTGATGAGGGCTTCCAACCCCTGGGTGACGTCATCAAAATGTGGGGCCGCGTGCCCTTCTCCCCCGGCCCCTCCCCCCCGCCCCTCCTGGTGAGACAGCCCCCACCATCTCGGGGGTCCTCTGTGAGTCAACGAGCACATGTCTGTCTGGGTGTTTCTTGTTTCTGTTCACTGGTTGGTTGGCTAATCCAAGTACTGCAAAGGCACAGATACTTGACTGTGGTAAACTTATTTTCTGTGAGGAATTTATAGCAGGGTACGTCAGTGGCCGAGGCAAAATCTACTGAAGAGCTCCTGTAGCTCTAACATGTCTATCAGAGCAGATAATCAGTAGCATAGTGGTGTGCTTGGGTGTTGTCTGGATCTGTGGTATGGTAACCCTGGTCATGTTATTCTCTAGGGCAATATGGACCAGGAGCTGCTTAAGAAACATTTGGAGCAGGCAGCCACTGCAGCTTTATACCAGCAACTACAGATGAGGTTCCAGCACATGAACAGGTACACACACACACACACACACACACACACACACACACACACACACACACACACACACACACACACACACACAATGTATGTGAGTGTACTAATGTGTGTATTTGCAGGAGTGGAGATTCTAGCATGATGCCCTCTATGAACAGGTCCATGTCAGTACCTGATAATGGGTCCATGTGGGACATGCATACCTCGGCCTCCCAGCAGTCAGGTACTGAAGAGGAACACTATGCATCTTCCCTGCTTCACATACACCTTTATATAAGCACACTTTATGCAGATGCGGTCAAGTATATATTGGAACCCACACATGATTAGCTTTTTCCTCTAGAATAAGTTTGAATTAAACTTTTTTGTGTTCAAGCATATTTGATTTACAAATGCACAGGACAAAAACAAAAATCGAGTCTCACGTGACGATTTTGAACTTAATTAAAGTGGCCTGGGTAAAATGCTAACTTGTAATTAATTTTGTTGGAGGCAAGTGATTCTCAGCAGGTGTAGTTTATCCTACTTGTAGTAATTGGCAGGTGCCTACATGGTAAAAAATATAGCCATTCAACCAGTTTTGAAGAGAATATTCTGCTCAACGCACTCAATATTTCATATCCCCCCACACTGATGCACCTCAGCTATAAATATATTTATTCACACAGATGTCCTTCTACATATTGTCATTGTATGGCAGTAATGTGTTTGTGGCACTTTCTAGGTGGTGAGGCCAACCTATGGGACTTAACCATGAGTCATTCCACTCAGGGGCCATCTCTGGAGCAGCTGCAGAAGGTACCATCTTCGTTTCATTTTCTCTCAGTCTCCCTGTCTCTCCCTGTCTCTCCCTGTCTCTCCCTGTCTCTCCCTGTCTCTCCCTGTCTCTCTGTCTCTCTGTCTCTCTCTGTCTCCCTCTGTCTCCCCCTGTCTCCCCCTGTCTCCCCCTGTCTCCCCCTGTCTCCCCCTGTCTCTCTCTGTCTCCCCCTGTCTCCCCCTGTCTCCCCCTGTCTCCCCCTGTCTCCCCCTGTCCCCCTGTCTCCCCCTGTCTCTCTCTGTCTCTCTCTGTCTCCCCCTTTCTCACTCGCTCTCTCTGTCTCTGTCTGACTCTCTTTCTCACTCGCTCTCTCTCTGTCTCTGTCTGACTCTCTTTCTCACTCGCTCTCTCTCTCTCTGTGTGTGTGTGTGTTCATCTGCTGTACTGCAGCTCCAGGACCGGCGTGAGGCTGAACTCAGGGCCAAGCGAGAGGAGGAGGAGCGCAAGCGGCAGGTCGAGAAGAGGAGGCAGCAGGAGGAACAGAAGAGGCGTGATGAGGAGGAGCTGTACAGGCGTAAGCAGCAGTGTCGGCAGCAGCAGGAACTGATCATGAAGCTGCTGCAGCAGGCCCAGCCCGGGGCACCAGGGTGTGTCTCTGGGTCAGGGTGGAGCGGCTCCCAGGCCTCAGCCCTCTCCAAACAAGGCAAGAGCCTCGGCCTGCTGGAGCTGGAGACCGAAAGGCTGCTCAAACAGCAGGCCCAGCACCAGAGGGCCCAGCATCAGAGAGACAGGGTGAGGAGACTCACACAACCCCAAAACCTTTACACGGGCTGTCCTGTCAAGTCTATTCCATTTCAAAGTAGGGATTAATTGACACACTAGTAGTTTCCTGAGAAGAAATGTGTAATCTGAGGATTAATCCCATAATCCCATCCCTTATGGGATTAATTGACACAAACAAACGTAACAATAATTCACTGATCTTTCAGTCATAATTCTTGTGGTGCTCTCTGCAGTGTGAACACAGATGTTCCTCTGTTCTCTCTACCCCAGCATGGAGGCATGTCTATGGGCCAGTGGGGTGAGGGGTCTGTGGGCATGTGGTCTGGTGGGGGCATGGAGCCCAAAGGCAGCTCTGGAGGGATGGGTGTCTGGGAGGAGGCTGTGAAGAACCAAAACAGCCTCCGCAATATGGGCATGAAGAACAGCCGCAGCAGCCCATCTCTCAGGTACTCCTCCCTGTGTGCATGCGTCTGTTCAAAGCCTCGCGTTAGCATTTTGTGTGCATGTAAACTGTTCGAAGGCCTGCGTTTCTGTATGTGTGTAATGGTTGCTTCCGTGTCCCCCTGCAGTGAGCAGTACATGCTGAGGAAGAAGCGTACAGAGGAGGAGGACAAGCTGCTGAAACTGCTGCAGGGCATGAAGCCCCAGGATGGCTTCACCACCTGGTGTGAACAGATGCTGCACGCACTCAACACCTCCGCTAACAACTCCTCCTCCTCACTGGATGGTAACGAACGCACTCCTTTCCTACATCACTGGATCTGTCAAATGTCTTCACTGACCTTCACCTACACAAACATCTCCTTAGTTGCCTGACTCCAGCACTTGGCCTTTCTCTTTCCCCCTGGGGTTAAGTGTAAATGTCTGTCGTCCTCTGAGCAGTGGCAACCATCGTGGCCTACCTGAAGGAGGTGGAGTCTCCCTACGAGGTCCATGACTTTATCCGCTCCTACCTGGGCGACACCATGGAAGCCAAAGAGTTCGCCAAGCAGTTCCTGGAGCGCCGAGCCAAACAGAAAGCCAACCACCAGAGACAACAGCAGCAACAACAGGTGTGTGTTGTATGTATTCTGAACAACAATATAAAGTGTTGGTTTCACAAATAAACTTTGATTTGAAAGTCCAACATTGGTTCTCAAGTAACACGAGGCTGAAAAGACCTGGCATGGACTCTCAGATCCTCAAAATGTTCTGCAGCTGCACCATTGAGAGCATTTTGACTGGCTGCATCTGCACTTGGTATGACAACTTGGCAAGGTGCTACCCAGTACATCACTGTAGCTGAGCTCCATGCTGAGCTCCATGCCATCCAGACCCACTGGTATAGAGGTCATCATAGGCTGTTCTCTTTGCGATCACACGACAAGCGGTAGAGATGCACCAAGTCTGGAACCAACAGGACCCTAAACAGCATCTACCCCCAAGCCATACGACTGCATTGACCCCTTTTCGAACAACCTTTTTTGACTCATCACATATACTGCTGCTACTGTTTACTATCTGTCACTTTATTCCTAGTTATACTGAACACAAATATAAAACGCAACATGTAAAGTGTTGGCCCCATGTTTTATGTGATGAAATAAAAGATCCCAAAAATGTTCCATATACACAATAAGCTTGTTTCTCTCAAATGTTGTGAACAAATGTTTACATCCCTGTTAGTAAGCATTTTGCCTTTGCCACGATAATCCACCTACAAGACAGGTGTGGCATATCAAGAAGTTGATTAAACAGCATGATCAGTACACAGAGCTGTGGCCAGATAATGTAATGTTCATTTTTCTACCATAAGCCACCTTTGGCAGTATGTCCAACTGGCCTCACAACCACAGACCGTGTGTAACCATGCCAGCCCAGGACCGCCACATCCGGATTCATCACCTGCAGGATCATCTGAGACCAGCCACACAGCTGATGAAACTGTGGGTTTGCGCATGCAAAGAATTTCTGCACAAACTGTCAGAAACCATCTCAAGGAATGTCATCTGTGTGCTTGTCGTCCTCACCAGTGTCTTGACCTGACTGCAGTTCTGTGTTGCAACTGGCTTCAGAGGACAAATACTCACCTACAATGACCACTGGCATGCTGGAGAAGTGTGTTCTTCACAGATGAATCCCGGTTTCAACTGTACCGGGCAGATGGCGTTGTGTGGGCGACCGGGTTTGCTGATGTCAACATTGTAAACGCAGTGCCCCATGTTGGGGTTATGGTATGTGCCGGCATAAGCTATGGACAACGAAAACGATTGCATTTTATAAATGGACATTTTAATGCAGAGATACCGTGACGAGATCCCTTAGGCCCATTCATCCACCGCCATCACCTCATGTTTGGGACAACGGTCCACAGGCCACAATCAACAGCCTGATCAACTATGCGAAGGAGATGTTGTGCTGCATGAGGCAAATGGTGGTCACACCAGACACCTTAAAAATATATATCTATCTGTTGGTCAGATGCATATGTTTATTCCCATTCATGTGAAATCCATAGATTATGGCCTAATTTCAATTGACTGATTTCCTTATATGAACTGTAAATTGTTGCATTTCTATTTTGTTCTGTGGTTGTGTATGCGTAGAAGAGCTTATCAGTAACCACCATCCCTTTCCCTCACCAGCTATCAAAGGAAGTTTCAGGGCTGTCCATGAACAACTTTCCTATCCAGGTAGGCTCTGTCCAGGTAGGCTCTGTCCAGGTAGGCTCTGTCCTCAGTTCAGGACCATTTGGTCATCACCATGCATTTGTTTTCTTGATGTAATCACATCTATACTCTTCTCATGCTCTACACCACTTATTTGATTGAGCAAAACCCCTGTTATCTCCTCTCCCTATGTAGTCCATGTTCCAGGCAGCCCAGATGGGAAAGGGAGGAATGTATGACAGTCAGGCTGCAAAGATTAAGAAGAAACAGACCATGATGCTTCACTCTGACCCTAGCATCTTAGGTATTCAGACACTCAGTCTAATAATAATAATAATAATACCCACAGTACATTTATTAAATGTCTCAGCACAGTAAAAAGTAAACTCTGCATGGAGTTGAAGTATTGTGTATTTGTGTGTGTGTGTGTATACCGGTAACCTGGGAGAGGGTAACTTTCCAACTGAAAAGTAGTAGATTCCATATTAGTTGTGGATATAGAGATGAACTGTTGTGTTTTGTCCTGCAGGATATTCATTCCTGAGCGCTGGGGACAGGATGAACCTGGGTGAGATGGAAACAGTGGAGGATTATTGATCCACAGCATCTACCTGAATCCACCTGAGGCCTTACACCTGGATTAAAACACACACTGACACACACAAACACTCACCTACACCCACACAGACCATGACGAATGTGCACTGCTGAGCTACTTTGCCCCCTCATAGATGAGGACCTGGTAAAGTAGTGTTTTCTCTCTCATCTCTGTGTGAGGGGGGGGTGCAGAGGAGTACCCTCCTGCACTTCTTACAGTTAAGCACCTTAAACTAAACTAATGCACTTTATCACGGGGTTTCAATATTTGAAATGAAGTTTTGCCAGTTTGTTTTCTTGTTTTTAGGATGCAAAATGTGCATATTGTGTTTACAATATGAATACACACATGTGGATGTGTGTGTGCAAACATACCTAAGTAAGGAACTGGAGGTTACATCTCCAATAATAATGTCGGCTGATAAGGATTTCTTTTGGAAAGTATATACTTTTTTTTCTTTAAGTTTTTATATAAAATGTAAAGCTATAACAAATTGCATTTTATTAAGAAAAAAACTTGAAGGTTTGCACTTGGATAAACAAAACTAGTTGTGGATAAGTAGTGGAAGGAAACGTTTCTTTGAATGCTGGTGGGTTTGTGTGGTAGACTTACAGCCTGCACAATTTTTATTGCTTACAGAGATGCATAAAAAGGCCATGTTTTTACTTTGTTCCATGAAACCGTTTTACTTTGAAGAATGTATGCAATGTGTGCCCATGTCAGATGTATATGAGTGATTGGTAGCCAATGAATGTGTATATTTTGTACATGGAATCTCTAAGCGAGAGTGGAGAGGGCTCTTTTCAACCAATCTTTCACCAGCTCCTCATCCCCTAAATGACTTCATGAAGGTCTTTTGCTTTGGTGTCCAGTTACCCGACTGGCCGTCTGTGTTTTGTCATTGGTGCATTGCTGCCCTCATTCTCCATGGTGAGTCACGACGGTCCATGGGCTCTGATTCGCTGATACAACTGTGAAAACAGATCTTATGATTCAAGGCAGATTTCCGAGGTGTATTTTACTGCAGTTAAGTCACTCTCTCTCGTTTAAAGAACCATAAAGTTCTGTTTAATCATTCTCTTCCTTGTGGTTATGAGAGTTGGTAAGACCAGAGAAGTCCCTTGCATTTCCAAGGGGATCTATTGCCTTTAACGACATGTCAGTGTTGAGGTCTTGCTTTCCTGCTTCCAGGCAGTTTTGCAGACGATTGCCACTGCGTATGTTAACCCTAGTATTGATAGCTAGAGTCCTGTCTTTTTGTTGCTTTTTGAATAGAATGTCAGTTTTTAAACAAAGTGAAAGTATTTGGACTTGATATGGAGCACTTTTGAAGCTGCTACACTATTGTATTTTTATATTGTTGTTTTAGTTATTTGTTTTGCCTCTATGGTAATTATTTTTACTTAAAAAAAAAAAATCTGGGTGTGGAAATGAATGTATTCCAAAAAACTGAAATGTACAACAGTGCATTGAGATGAAGCCAGACTTTAAACAAATCTTTTTGAGCTAATGAGTAGAGTTGTGCTGAAGAAGTATTAGAATCCCAGAAGATGAGCTACTGTAAATGAAACCAAGGTGGACACGGCTGAACACTGCCTTCTCTTACTGCTCTCTGAGAAACACATCCTAATAAGATGAAGACATCTGTCCACCGCCATGTTGTCGTCCTCGATACAACACACACGAGGAACTAGCATGGGAAATGTAGCAGTTTTTAAAAAAAGAAATTGGTCTCCTTTTTATCTTTGCATTTTCTGGGTTGTTACTATTCATGAATGATCTCTTGCTTTTCCTCATTGCCTAAATCTTGTGACAATTGGGTTTCTGAAGATGTGGGCAGAGGAATGATCGGTACGTCATCAGCAAAATGAAACGGTCTTCGCTTTAACCGGTCTGGATTATATTTTTAATGGAAAAGTATCAAGGAGAATGGATATTATTTTTGGGGGGCTGTGATAATGTAATATGTGGCTATCATTTGATGCCATGGGTTGGAGTGAGATGGAGAGAACCTGAGATGGGCAGAGGAGTCAAAAATCAGACTCCTTTCGCTCTCTCTCCTTGTACCTCCAACAGAGACTTGTTCATCAGGCCGGCCTCCTGCGTCCTTGCCCTAGCTGATTTTTCCCCCCCCTTTTACAAAATGCTGTGCTACGTGTCTCATGGGGTTTGGCATGCTGGGACCATGTGACTGGAGGCCTCCTGATGTTAAATGGACATCTAACGAGAATTATTGAATGTTCTAGAAAATAAACTACTAAAATGGGGAGAACATTTTTTTTTTTTTTTTACACAGGCCTACAATTGGATCCATTGAAATCCAAAACTACTGGACAATGGACTCATTGGTACGGGTGGGGTCAGTCGTGAAGCTTGTTCATCTTGTGCTTTTGTCGGGTCTAGTTGAACATTTATCAAATCACAGAGCCGAGTGTTGGGAGATGGACAGGTTTGTTGACTGAGTATGCCCCGTCTCGTATTTACTCTCTTACTGGACAGTATTCCTCAAGGATTGCCTTTCCCTGGGCATTCGCCACAAGAAAAGACAACATTGATGATGACCTTGACACAGAAGACCAGATTCTTCAGTGTTGCAGAATGATACTGCGCTGACCACCAGAGATTCACAGAAGGAAGGCAAGTTAATGATGTGACCATCTGTTTTTAGAAAGGGGCTCACTGGGGAAAATGTATGTTCTTTGTTACAGGTGTACTTTTTCTCGACTTTCTAGGTTACTATCTACCTGAAGTCCCACGTAGGACAGATTGCGACACGGGGGAACTACATAAATTATTTGACTAGAGATCCTATTTAATAGGTTTGCTGTACCAATTGTCGTGATAAGTATTCAGTGGAGAGTTGGGTAATTAATAGGTTCTTCAGGATATGTGTCCGTTTTTAATGAGTTTGGACATCTAGGTATGTCTGGACAGCCCCTCGGTTCCTCATGCTGTACCCAGGGGTTCTGGGATGTAATAGTTTATGAATCTATTATGATCAGGGTTATAGTGTTTAATCATCCTCGTCTTAATAGTGTTGTTTCTGCAGGATACCTCATGGACACCACCACCTCATTGCTCTGTCCATGTAGCGGCCTCTCTGCTGGACGACTGTCTGCGGTGTATTGGCGGCCGAGGCCTGTTGGACTGGATCACAGCTGGACATGGGATGGTCTCAGAGGGGAGCAGACGGTAGAGGAGAGCCTCCCAGAAACCAGCTTTGTCCCTGGGCTGAGGGTGAGATGTAACCCAGCTGACTAAGGTCTCAACCAGGAGTTAAAACACACCTTGTGAACATGGACTCTCAAAATGACTGAACATATACAACTATGCTCATGGACTGTTACATTCACACACACACACACACACACACACACATCTGGTTGGCAAGTTTCAACTCCTGGATATAAATAGTCAACGATTAATTCCTCTTTACTCATTTTTGTTTGGTTATTTGAACCTTTTTGGTTTTACTTGCCTTAAATGTACAGATTTAAATTGCCCATGTGTGATGTCCCCTTCCCCACCATCCCTAAGTAAATGCTTGACCTGGTGAAGTGTATCCAATGATGTCTGGCGTTGGGTTGGTTTGGGACAACATTTGCCCTTCTAACAGAGCAGTAAAATTGCAGTAATGGGGATTAAACTGAGTGCTGTAAAAATTAAAATATAATGTTAAAGCTATTAGAGGAATGTCTGTCATGCAGAATTGGTTAATTCGTTTTGGGGGAAATGTTATGGGATTTGACTCTTTTGCTACTCCACCACAGCAGCATTTGAGATGGGGAGGGGGGGCATTGTGTATATAGTTTTCCTTTTGAATAGACGTGTTACAGAATAAATAAACTGTGGAATGCAATATGAATGTGTTGTCATAACTTCGCTATTACATATTGTTTAAAATGGAAGACCGACTAACAGGACGTCCTTTACCGACGATTCCTCAAGTTGAATTGCCACTTCGTCGACGCTCAGCTGTGATCTACTGCGCACGTCCGACGTTCTTGGTGGTCGGTCTTACCTCTTTTACGTATTACCAAAGACGGTACAATATGTGATATTACACTGCCTGCGGTTTTACATGTTGCCCACGTGGGGGCATGGTAGGTTCAGTTTTGTTGTCCTATACTCTGCAATTTACTCCGCTCTCTTTTCTGATTTTACAATCATGAAACTACTGGAAATGAGTTGCTGAATTGTTATATTATAAATGAATAGCATCTGTTACCGAATAACGGCTGGGGGAGCTACAAGCTTGTTACTGCACATCTGGCATTTCTTAACCAACATTTGACACGGCATCTGCGGGGCAAAATATGTTTGTTATAGGCTACATGCCCTTTCACTATGTTCCTTGGCCACTGTCGGCATTAGACAATCCGAAGTCGACCCGTCGCTGCCATAATGGCGAAAGGACGATATACATGTGTGAAGTTGTTCCGATTCGTGTGTTATACTGATTAGAGGGCATGTTTCATTTGGGTATGTCATCAGTTTGGGTGGTGATAATAGTAAGGGGGTCTCCCAGAGCTACACTCTGGGACACAAGTAGTCTTGCATAGCATGGGCTACTGCACTCCATCTCTATACCTAGCTACTCTATCAGTGTGCAGCATAGTACGAGGTTGAGAGAGGATGCAACGAACATAAAGCAGTATAGTGAACATTAAAGCCCTCTCAGGAAACTGGCTTTGATCAAAACGAGTTAATCGAGGTGCATTATGTTTAATATGGCAATATTCAGTGACTGCCTGTCCTTTTTGAAGTTTGACCTAAGTTTCACTTGATATTTTGCCAAGGTTGTGCCATAATAGCGGAAAGGATAAATGACGGATAGAATGGGCATTTTTTTTGTGTGCGCTAAGACGCAGAAGGCATAACAATGGAGAAAGCGGGAAAATCCTTAATGCGTTAAGCATTCAAGTGCTGCAACAAGAGCACAGCGTATAGGCGATCAACTTGGGTCAGCGAATGTTTTCTTATACACATTGGACTAGGCTGTATGAGTCAGGGACATTTGAGCAAGCAAACCAGTGCATCTGCGTGGCAAGGTAGGCAATGCACTTTGCCAATGAAGATAAACGCCCGCTATCCAAAATTACGCTTCCAAAGTGGTAGAATGCGGTTACTCCGATATTCGCGACCTTCAACGCATTTGCATTTGTCTGGAGAGATGATAGATATAAGCTTTGTCATGCAATAATGTCCATAATTGCTGGACACATTTTAAACCAGAAAGCTGAATATTGCCACTAATGCACTTTAACCTCAAGAGGTTGACACATTATCTCTCACCACATTCCAACTACTCTGAATGTTGTTGTCTGATTGATTTTTGGGACGTTTTTTTCTTATGCGGTTTCCGAAGTCGCACAATAGCTGTGCGCTTCCAGGGATTTCGTGAACTTCGTTCGCAGTCTCCAAACGATTCTTTGTCTGAATCGATTCCCCGTCACTTTTTGGGGTAAAATGGCAGGAGAGAGCCGAGGAGCAGGGATGGCTTTGGCGTTTTGGGACGGCTGTAATGGCTTGGGATTTATTTTAATCTTTCTTGTGGATCTACTGGGAATAGCTGCAGGTAACATGGAACCTATTTACTGGAATACGTTGAACAAGAGGTACGTGGTTAAACACTGTCATATAGACTAGTTTAGATGTATTTATTACATTTACATTTAAGTCATTTAGCAGAAGTAGTCGTCGTCTATCCCCCCCAAAAAAACTGTCTGATTATGACTGACTGAATACATGTCACTGGTGTAAACCGTGTCTTTACAGGCTGTCAACGCGAATAACTGTGCGTTATTTAGGTGACATTGCAGTCCGGCCTTTGGAGAAACATACTGAACGCAACAATACAACTACCAACTCATGGGGATCATGCGCACCTTGGGGACACCGATTATTTTGTAAGCTTCGATATCAGGTCTAATGACATGAGTTCACTCAATATCCAACTCTACACTGGGCTAAGATACTTGTTGCTGGTGGAGGTGAATAGTGGTGGTGGGGATACTGACTTCATTGGAGAGGAAGACTGGAGTCTCCTGGCACATAATGTCCAGCGAAGTCGGACACGGGTTCTATTCAACAGATGTGTGTCCTGCAGGGTTGGGCTTAATTTAGAATATATGAAATTTCAATTCTTGAATTTTCATTGAAATAGTAAACGGGATACAGAATTCAAATTTGAACAAAGGAAATATAATTTAATTCAAATGTCACTTCAAGGCCTAGTCTTTACAAATATAAATATTGTACATAAAACATGCATATCAAATATTAAATGTGAATTTTCTAAGATATTATATTTCATTAATCACTTACATTTGAATTATTATATATATATATTATTTACCAGAATGCATTAGTTCAACCCTCAAGTTTACCCCGTGGCTTTCAAAAAGAAGCCAAACAAATTCAATTGTGCTGGAAATATAATGGTCTATTCTAAGCAATTAGTTAAAAGATTATATGAACATTTGTTTCCAGAGAAAAGTGATACTTTTGGTCATGTAGTGTATGTGGACACCTGCCTGTTGAACATCTCTTCCCAAAATCATGGGCATTAATATGGTGTTGCCCCCCTTGCTGCTATACCAGCCTCCACTCTTCTGGGGGAGGCTTTTCTCTAGATGTTGGAACATTGCTGCAGGGACTTGCTTCCATTCAGACAAGAGCATTAGTGAGGTCCGGCAAGGATGTTGGGTGATTAGGCCTGGCTCGCAGTCGGCGTTCCAATTCATCCCAAAGGTTTTTGATGGGGTTGAAGTCAGGGCTCTGTGCAGGCCAGTTAAGTTCTTCCACACCAATCTTGACAATTTCTTTATGGACCTCGCTTTTTCCATGGGGGCATTGTCATGCTGAAACAGGAAAGGGCCTTCCCTAAATTGTTATCACAAAGTTGGAAGCACAGAATCGTCTAGAATGCAACTGCAACTAATTGGCTTAGTCCAAACCATGAAAAACAGCCCCAAACCATTGTTCCTCCTTCACCAAACTTTACAGTTGACACTGCATTTGGGCAGGTAGCGTTCTCCTGGCATCCCCCAAAGCCACATTCATATATCAGACTGCCAGACGGTGAAGTGTGATTCATCACTCCAAAGAATGCGTTTCCACTGCTCCAGAGTCCAATTGCAGTGAGCTTTACACCACCCCAGCAGACTCTTGGATTTGCGCATGATGATCTTCGGCTTGTGTGTGGCTGCTCGGCCATGGAAACCCATTTCATGAAGCTTCCGACAAAGTTATTGTACTGATGTTGCTTCCAGAGGCAGTTTGGAACTCCGTAGTGAGTGTTGCAACCGATGACAGACGACTTTTACGTGCTTCAGCAATCATCTGTCCTGTTCTGTGAGGTTGTGTGGCCAACCACTTCACGGCTGAGCCGTTGTTGCGCCGAGATTTTTCCACTTCACAATAACAGCACTTACAGTTGACCAGGGAAGCTCTAGCAAGGCAGAAATTTGACAAACTGACTTGTTGGAAAGGTGGCATCCTATGACAGTGCCACATTGAAAGTCACTGAGCTATTCAGTAAGGACATTCCACTGTCAATGTTAGTCTATTGAGATTGCATGGCTGTGTGCTTGAATTTATACACCTGTCAGCAACGGGTGTGGCTGAAATAGCCAAATCCACTCATTTGAAGGTGTCCACATACTTCTGTAAATATATACTGTATATTCTTGGGTATCTGGAAGTGTGACCTGTCAGATTGAATTAAACTCATGTTCTATTAGCGCATTCATGTGCTGGTCGGAACCAGGAAACTCTGAAATGTCCGCCGTGTTTACTTGTCAAACAAGGCACCTGTATTACTACACGAAGTTGGACATTTCAGAGTTTCCTAGTTCTGACTAGCACGTGAAAACTATATGACTCAGTGGAATTTATTTAAATTGTATTGAATTAAATTCTACTTCCTGTGGGATGTGGCCAATTCTAATTTCAACTCATGAGTTGAATGGGGGTCAATTCCAAGATTCTGAAATGAGCCCCCAACCCTGGTGTCCTGTGCCTATAGTTCCATATAGACTAGTGTAAAACTATAGTCTACCTTTCTGGCTGTAGAGAGAGCAAGCAGACTGCACTTGGGTTTGTAAGCATGGGAATGCCTGTTTATGGCAGATGCTTGTGTGAGAGAAGGGGTGGTCTTCATGCATGATTGCACCCTCATAAAGGGTCGCGTGCGTGCCCTCCGTGATTTCGACCCTCCCCTCCCGCCTGCGTGGATTCATGCTGAGTTTGCGAATGGGGAATTATGAAAGCCAGTGAGAACTTGGCCTGGATTTGTCCAACGCTGTTCAAGCAAGCTCCTCTTTTGTCAAAGCCCAGACTCACCTATTGGCAAGCATGCAGTAATTGTGCATCAATTCATAAGCTAGGCCTTAATTTCTCTCTCGTGTGAGGACAGACACAGATACACAGTTGAACAATCAAAGAAGGTTTGATTAAATAGGCCTACACGACTTTCGCTACCCAAATCACCTTGTAGGTGTTAGGTTACGTTTCCATAGACAGAATAGATACATGAACAAACTGCCCAAATGTCACTAATTAATTATTAATGTATTCATGAGAGGGTTTTGTTTAGTGAGTTGCAATAAGGGGGTACAATTATCGAGAAGAGTCGATGTTGAGAGTGGCCGGTGAAAGGAGGGGAATATGAAGAGATGGAAAGATGCAACCACGAGATGGAGAGACGAAAAATAACCTAGAGTTGGGTCTGATGAGTCTTTTTAAGTGGGCCCAGATAGAGGGACACACTGAGTGTGAGCTCTGTGCTACTGCTGAGAATCTCTCATCCGTATGGAATCTAATGTTCCTCCGATATATGAAAAGGTCAATGGGTTTACTCATGGCCTGTTAGACAGCTCTTCCTCAGACTCCTGATGGCCAAGACGACCAACACACACAACAGACAGACACAGGCAATGAATACAGAAACCTGTTCAGTACAGATATAGAAAATCACACACTCTAAACATGGATATAAGATGAGTGAGTGGAGTTAGGGAGTGCAGGGGCCCCCCCAGGTGGTGAGGGTAGGTAGCAACACATCTGCCACACTGATCCTTAACACTGGAGTCCCTCAGGGGTGCGTGCTCAGTCCCTTCCTGTACTCCCTGTCCACCCAAGACTGCATGGCCAGGCATGACTCCAACACCAACACCAAGTTTGCAGACGACACAACAGCCTGATCACCGACAACGACGAGACCGCCTATATTGAGGAGGTCAGACACCTGGCCGGGTGGTGCCAGAATAACAACCTATCCCTGATTGTAACCAAGACTAAGGAGATGATTGTGGACTACAGGAAAAGGAGGACCGAGCACGCCCCCATTCTCATCGATGGGGCTGTAGTGGAGCAGGTTGAGAGCTTCAAGTTCCTTAGTGTCCACATCACCAACAAACTAGTATGACCCAAACACACCAAGACAGTCGCGAAGAGGGCACGACAAAGCCTATTAACCCTCAGGAAACTAAAAAGTTTTGGTATGGGACCTGAGATCCTCAAAAGGTTCTACAGCTGCAATATCGAGAGCATCCTGACTGGTTGCATCACTGCCTGGTCATTGCTCTGCCTCTGACCACAAGGCACTACAGAGGGTAGTGCGTACAGCCCAGTACATCACTTGGGCTAAGCTTCCTGCATTCCAGGACCTCTACACCAGGCGGTGTCAGAGGAAGGCTCTAAAAATGGTCAAAGACCCCAGCCACCCCAGTTCTTTCTACTACCGCATGGCAAGGCTTCTCAACAGTTTTTACCCCCAAGCCATAAGACTCCTGAACAGGTGATCAAATGGCTACCTGGACGAGTAAGCATTTAACTGTAATACAACACCTGTTGTATTCGGAGCACGTGACAAACTTTGATTTGATTTGGATTTGACATCTGAGGCAGAGTCGTACAGCCACTTCGCCTTACACATCTCTTCCCCCTTAAGTGGGCATTCAAAATGAATACTTCACAGGCTGCTCAATATTTAATGAATCACGTGCTAATTGGATGAGGATAAAAAGCCTGGTTAGCTGGGCTAAGCGTTTCAGATTAAAACCTTTCGAAAGATTGGGAAAAGAAAGGAACCCGAAACAGTGTCAGGAGACTGAGGAGCGGGTAGCCTGAGTTTAAGGATGAGGTCCCTGCGTCTTCACATGTGTTCAGCCTCATTACCCCCCTTACACTGCCACATACAGCCAGAGTGTTACACCCTCATAGTTGGAGTGAGTGTGATGTCTGTGTCAGAAAGGAGTGTGTGTGTGTGTTTACTTGCCTGAGTGTGTTTGTGTTTGTGCATGTTGTTCCTAGGGGTGTGGGTATCATTGTTGTTGGGTGTGTGGGGGTGTATTCCCAGTCAGTCACTCAGCGGCTGTCTCAGTCAGAGTGTTTAGACTCGCCTTGTTTACTCATCCAGTGAGGAACAAAATCCACCCCTGTCCTCCTGTGACACCTCCTGCTCAGACAGCCGTGTGCAATGGATGGAGGAGGAGGAGGGGGGGGGGTTTACTATGAATGCCTAGGCGTGTCTGTGTTAAACCTGTGTATTTTCCAGTCTAAATATTTAACAGTCTAGATTGAACTGTGGAGAATAAACAGTGTCAAATGAAGAAGGGCAAAGGAAAGTGCTCTGGGATGTGTATGAATAGGCGAGCTGTCTGTATATGAGCAAGCTTGTGTGAAATGTATGCATGCTTGCAGTGAAGTACTGAATGTGCGACCAAACAAAAGTTTTCCATAGACTTGTGAAGGTGACTTTGGTAACAGCACCAAATTAGCTGTACCACTTGACCTCTGATTAGGGGTGTGAGAGTAAGGGAGGGTAATCCTCCTACTCAACACACACCCAGCCGTCCCCTCTTGTGGAGTGCACCACTGTCAGTCAGACAACAAAGCAGTATGTGAGGGGGGTTTTTTTTCTCTCTAGCTCACTCGCTTTCTCTGCTGGTAGTCTAGTGGTAAGAGCGTTGGGCCAGTAACCGAAGGGTCACTGGTTCGAATACCTGAGCTGGCAAGGTGGAAAATCTGTCGACGTGTCCTTGAGCAAGGCACTTAAAGGAGCAGTTCACTATTTACAGCTAGCAATCAATGGAAGTGCTGGGGGCATGTAAACAAAGCAACAAAAAAAATGTTGCATGACTTCCATTGGTAGTTTATGGTGGCTGAAGTTTGTAAAGGCTGCTTTAAGGAAAACTGAACCAGGGATTACAGTTTCTCCTGGCCCATAGACTACTTTCGTGTTGAGGAACCATCTAACATCAAGTATTTTTTTAGATTTTTTTATCACTTACTCAGTAGCTCCATCTCTCCATGTGCCCTCTTTTACCTGAGATTGTTACCATAATGAATAGCCACAGAGCTATCTGGAGCTAATTTATTAAATAAAACATAACCAGTGAGAATGTTACCAGTCATAAACTACTGGATGTCAGAATACAGGCTAGTGGTGGAAGCTGCATTTGCGGCATTGCTTGGGATTCTTGGCAGAAGACTAATCTGATGGAATCTCTTCAGTAATCCAATGGTTTCATCAACTCTTGCCCAGGGATATGGGCAGGATTCAAGAGTGATGAGTAAATCAGTTAAAGGGTGCATGACAAAGAACTTTCCTCCCTTTCACATGTTTTGTAGTAGGTGTATGGCTTAAGGCGTCAGCATGCTTCAGTTCGGCTGGCGGCTAGACGAACCGAACGAGTGTGCTCCCTTTAGACTTTCGCTTGAAAAGAACGATAAAAAAGCGGCAATAGGACTGTTTCTCCTATTGAAGATGCCGTAGGCAGTATACACTTCCTCAAAATAGCCAGAATTAATCTAAGATAACTCAAGAAATCTGTCATTAATTTTTATGTTTTTGCCAAGGAGCTCTTAGTCGCGCAAAATACATTTTGGTGCAGTATTTCTGAAAGAAAAAATGTGCAACAAGTCGTCTCTTGTTGAATGACAACAGACTTTTTCGAAGAATCCCTACTGTTTCCTCAATCACGGACGAAGGGGCGTAGCATTCGGCTCCCGAAATTCGGCTGGCCTCGAGAAAAAGTGACGTGTGCCTAAACAACTGAAAAACCCCTTACCCGAAGTCTAAAATTAACACAAATTTTGTCATAATATATGCACGGACTCTTGCGAACTGTTTCGGCTGGGAATCACGTGGACGCCTTTCCACTCCATCGATCTCTCACAGCCTCACGTCAGAATTAGACGGTCATCCATGTTTCTCAACCTTCATTTTAGGCAGTAACTCCAAATGGTTAAGGTACAAGGGTTAAGGTTTGGGATAATAAAAAGTCATTTTTGTTTTATCTTCAAACCTTTGGAATCGAGGCAGATGCTTAAATCCATCCGCATCCCCATCCACAATGCCCTAGCAAAACCAAAACCTACCTGAAGGTAACAGCGCTCACTGTTGCCCCTAGTGGCTGGTTTCCACTTCATCTCTCTGATGTCCTCAGACATGGATGGATGTCGAAGACAGACCTGTATCACGGACCTGGGTGTTCACCCACACACTAACATTTTACCCACCCTAGTAGCTACCTGCCAGTATCATTTGCAGATTCCCTTTCACCGCCTTCCTTGTTTTTAATGTTCTGTTTCAAAGGTGCTTCCCTGGCATACCTTCAAAGTCTTGGCAGAGCATGAGAGCATGTGGCGAATAATGGAGTAATTGCAGTCTTAAGATTGCGCTGATGAGGGTTTCACTGTGAGGTGGGGGGGTGATGATGTATGTTCCCTCCAATATGAAATGGATTCTCAGAACAGTGCATCACTATAATAAAAAACGCTTGCTTTAACCTTGTTTTTGTGCTTGTTTGATCTATATCCCCTTTCGATTTTTTAAAAATCTCATTTCCCTCCCTTCTCTCCATGTGCCTCTCCCTCATATCTCCTTGTTTCTCTCTATTCCTGCATCCTGTTTCTTTCTCCATCTACTCCTCAGTCTCTCTTCCGTAAAGGTTAAGTGGCGTGAATAATATTTTCTGTATGCCTTGTTTTGTGTAATTGGGGGACCATCGAATGGAGAACAGGGTCCAAGAGCCATGTCAGTAAGAAGAAGGACATGTAGTTGTTTTAACAAACCAGACTAATGTTTCCCCTTCAACATTCTCCTAATTGAACCCCACTCGCTCTTTACCCAGCCTCGCTTTGTTTTGCTCTCTCTCTCTCTCGTTCTTTGTCTCTGAAGTTGCATATTCAGTATGTCTTTCTGCTTCAAATGCACACACTTCTCTCGTATAAAACGCTTTATTCAAAAATATTATTACAAAGAATGGGAAACCTAGACATTCCCTGGTGTGCTAGTACACAAGGAAGACAGGAATGAAGAAGACAAAGGGAAAAGGAGGGAGAGAAGGGACCAGGGAGTTGTTCTCTCTGACTGACTTTCTGCTTCACTCATCCTCCAAACAAAAGGAAGTGCTATTTTAAGTCTTCTCATCTTTAATCAGCCCTGTGATTTGGGTTTTATGAGCCTTTTCACGTGTGGTTAAGAGTCCTGGGCATTTGGGTGCATGTATCCCTCTCATAGCCTGATACATACTGAGTCAGACAAACACGGTTCCACTTGGTGACACTTTACTTGATACCTACCGTCATAACACGGTCATAACCATGTCATGTCAACAGCTGACATAACTGTTCATGATATCGTCATAACATAGGACATGTTACGTCAGCTGTTGTGACATGTTCGGACCTTGTCATAAAGTGTTATGACGCTAGGTGTAAAGTGAAGTGTCACACGAAAACTTCATTCAACGTTCCGAACTACTTGATCCCACTTGTAACGAACCTACCTTAAGGGCTCCACACAGTCCGCAAACGGATCCGATGGAGCTTTTTTGCGTACCTCTCTACTTTCGTGAGGCTGAATCTTCTTTTGGAACGCCTCGCAAACTGAGCTCCCGTTTGCGTAAACTGTGAAAACACCGGAGAGCCCTTTAGAGGGGAGTGCCTGCGTCTGAGCTCCGCTTGTGTCAAGGTTGGCCTATGTTAAAGCCGGAGTCTGATGGGGACTGAGTCATGGCGTAGGAATGTGGCTTTTATCTCTTAGTACTTAACTAATTAAATAAAGGCTCTAAACAACACTCTGAAAGCACTTCAGATAAAGCAGGACCCACTTAGCAGTTCTGGGGGAAGGGTCCTAGAAGGGCATGGTATCAGCAATTCACCAAACAGTGCTGTGTTATGGGACAAAATTGATATTTACACATTTCTAGACACTAAATTACAGTGTTGTACAGTTTATTGGCATGTAATGATCTATGGTATGAAACCCTGAGAGCTCTGTGTAAAATTGAGAAAGCAGCTTTGTTTTCTTCTGGCTGGCTTGTAAACAATTCAAGTCGATGGAAAACCACGTTCCACCTCATGCCAATGAAAGCTCTGGTCTAATGAACCAGGCCATCTCCCAATGTGTTCACCCTGGGTGGGCGACTGGGCTGAGGTGGTGCTGGACTGCCCTGGTCCCTGGCTGGCTTATTGGACTGCGGGCTCTGGTGCATCCTGGTACAGTCCTCCCCTATACAGGACCTCCAGACTGGGGCAGCAGCAGGCGGGATTACGGGGGAAGTTTGCCTGAAATCATCTTCAACAGAGCAGTGAGGCAGAATGGTGTGAGCAAACATGAAGCTGGAAGTGTATTCACAAGAGGTGGGGTTACAGCTAGAACCACAGCCAGTGCAAGTCAAATAGGATGAGAGGGCACAGGGCAGGCAATGAAGCAAATACCCACATTCCCATAAACACTGGGCCATGAAGGTGGCCAAGGGCCATTCCAATCTGTCCACTGCAGTGATAAGGCCATGGGATTCAGCAACACACTGAACCCCGGGTAGCCTCACACAGACCACAAGTAGAGACTGTCAAGACATGATCAAAAGTCAAGTAAGCTTTGGTTTCCCTTCCTTTGACCTGTGTGTCATCTGGTATAAGCAGTTCATATTATGTATGCAATCCTGATCCATCATTTAAGGCACGGTTTTAAAACTCGACCATTGAATAATGCATCAGAATCCGTTTCATCTGCAGCTCTGACGAAGGCACTATTTTAGCATTGTTTTAAAAAGAGTTGGAGAAAATGCAATATTCATGTAGTTCGCTTCAGCGTCAATGTGAGATCAGATTAAAGTTTCTCCAGATGAGCATCAATCAGCTGCTTGAGCTAACTGTTCTCGATAAGGCCCACAACTATGTTGAATATGGCCATGGTCCATGCTTCATAGCTACGTCCAATCATTTACATTTACATTTAAGTCATTTAGCAGACGCTCTTCTCCAGAGCGACTTACAAATGGGTGCATTCACCTTATGACATCCAGTGGAACAGTCACTTTACAATAGAATGTAGTAGGGGAGGCAGGTAGTCTAGTGGTTAGAGTGTAGAATCATGCTTTCTCTCTCAATACTAATATCTGTAGGACCTTCAACAGTCACCGTGATATTAGTATTAAGAGAGAAAGCATGATTGGACATAGAGTTGAAATCGGAAGTATACATACACCTTAGCCAAAAACATTTAAACTCGTTTTTTTTTTTTTTTACAATTCCTGACATTTAATCCTAGTAAAAAGGCAGCGTCTTAGGTCAGTTAGGATCACCACTTTATTTTAAGAATGTGAAATGTCAGAATAATAGTGGAGAGAATGATTAATTTCAACTTTTTTTTCTTTCATCACATTCCCAGTGGGTCAGAAGTTTACATACACTCAATTAGTATTTGGTAGCATTGCCTTTCAATTGTTTAACTTGGGTCAAACGTTTCAGGTAGCCTTCCACAAGCTTCCCACAATAAGTTGGGTGAATTTTGGACCATTTCTCCAGTTTGCAGTTGCAAACCGTAGTCTGGCTTTTTTTATGGCTGTTTTGGAGCAGTGGCTTCTTCCTTGCTGAGCGGCCTTTCAGGTTATGTCGATATAAGACTTGTTTTACTGTGAATATAGATACTTTTGTACCTGTTTCCTCCAGCATCTTCACAAGGCCCTTTGCTGTTGTTCTGGGATTGATTTGCACTTTTCACACCAAAGTATATTCATCTCTAGGAGACAGAACGTGTCTCCTTCCTGGGCGGTATGATGGCTGCGTGGTCCCATGGTGTTTATACTTGCGTATTATTGTTTGTACAGATGAACGCGGTACCTTCAGGGGTTTGGAAATTGCTCCCAAGGATGAACCAGACTTGTGGAGGTTTACACATTTTTATTTCTGAGATCTTGGCTGATTGATTTTCCCATGATGTCAAGCAAACAAGCACTGAGTTTGAAGGTAGGCCTTGAAACACATCCACAGGTACACTTCCAATTGACTCAAATTATGTTAATTAGCGTATCAGAAGCTTCTAAAGCCATGACATAATTTTCTGGAATTTTCCAAGCTGTTTAAAGGCACAGTCAACTTAGTGTATGTAAACCTCTGATCCACTGGAATTGTGATACAGTGAATTATAAGTGAAGTAATCGGTCTGTAAACAATTGTTGGAAAAATGACATGTGTCATGCACAAAGTAGATGTCCTAACCGACTTGCCAAAACTATAGTTTGTTAACAAGAAATTTGTGGAGTGGTTGAAAAACAAATTTGAATGACTACATATGCATCATTTTACAATTAAGTCATTTAGCAGACGCTCTTATCCAGAGCGACTTACAAATTGGTGCATTCACCTTATGACATCCAGTGGAACAGCCACTTTACAATAGTGCATCTAAATCTTTTAAGGGGGGGGGGTTTGTGATGCAAACTAAGTGTATGCAAACTTCCGACTTCAACTGTAGCTATGAAGCATGGACCATAGCTATACTCACCATAGTTGTGGGCTTCGTTCCCAGCATTAAACTTTGAACCCACTTATCAGCAAGGTCAACGGCGTGTAGCCTTGAATTGCGTCAGGCCTGTAGTGTACAGGATGTGACCTCAGCCTACGGGTTATGACAGCAGAGTAATCACTGATGTCACATACGCACTTGACTGGCAACTTGAATATAGCCGAGTATGATGGGGATGTTGAGTCATGGGAGGATAGACAGAAATGGTACACTTAGAAATGTCCCAATAAGGAGACTTAAATAGCACACATATGCTCTGTATCAAAGCATTACCATATGCCTAAACAGCACATGTGGCTCTGCAGAAGTGAAAAGGTACACTGTGACAGACATGATTTGATTTCTTAACTCGGGGTCATAGAGAGGAGACCGCTCACACACCTGGCTCAAAGGCCTGCACAGTAATTCTCTACTTACATTGCTAACTGTGTGTGTAGAATAACGAGTGCACGAGAGCATATATGTGATGCGTGTGCTGAGCAGAAGGTGCACGATGTCTCCGGACAAATGAAAAGGTCACTGTCTCTCACTATCTGTTCCATCTGTGCAGATCACCGTGAACCTCAAGCCTCTCTAAATGTGGTCATAGCAGGAACAGGACCTCGTTGTAATAGAGCCCAGGTTAAAGCCACTACATGGTACATACTGCATCATTCGTACTGTAGCCTATGTCACAGCAGAAACCTCAAGGGGAAAGTAACAGCCAATGATTTATTATCATGCTCTGTCAAACGCCCCAAAACCTTGTTTCCCTCTCTTCCAAAACACCTTGATCTGAGAGAAGGAAGGAGAGGGATGAAGGAGCCTGGAGCTCCCTGGTTGATTTGTCTGCTTGTCCCTCTCTGTGTTGAAATGTCACCAGGCTCTCAGGGCAGTAAGCGCTTAATGGAGAGCCAGGGAGCTGATGCTCTCTGTACCTTCATCTGCTCAAGGGTTATTCTAAGCAGAGCTATAGTCATCTGGTGGTGTAATCTACTCTCTGTTACGTTGAGCTTGTGACTGGAGGTCTGTGAGAGACTCAAGGTGGGGAGTTTAGCATGGTTGCACCGTGAAATGACAGCGAAATCACATGGAATTAAATGTGTCCTCAGACTGTTAACTGCTGTTGGATTTAGCAAGAATCATGGGAAGTTCACATTGGAATGCCAGACGACAAAAACCACTGCGAAATCCCACAATTCTAAGAAGTTGTATTAAAAGCGGAAACCATGGCAGCATAATTTACTCTAGGATTATTAGGGAGGAACCATTTGTGGATTAGAGTAACAATTAGAGAGCTTAGTTGTCAATGATTATTATTTTAAAAATTACATTTTACTCCAGCTTGCTGGCTAACATTGTGAAAGCACGCAGAATAACACAGACAGAGGACTATAAAAACCCAGACAGAGGACTCATCCAAGCGTGTAGCCTCCATTCCCTCACTGAAGCTGCTCTGTACTGCAGTGTTCACTCTGTTTGACTATGGTCGGTGGCAAATTGCAGTCCTGTCGAAAGTCTTGGTAGTGTTAATGACAGGGTAATGTGTGTTGTGCCTGAGATCGGCCACGCAACACAGTCACACACACGGCACTCCCTCTCTCTCTCTCTCCCTCTCTCTGATGGAGCACCGCTGTTTTCTCTTCCTCTTTGCCTGTCTGACAATGTGTCTGCATGTGTTTCCTCATCCTGTGTGTTATCTCCACCAGCGCCTTATCTCTCCCTATCCCCACTGGAGCTGACAGGACCATGACCCAGAAAACCCTTTCAGATTTCAGCCTCTGATACACTCTCTCTGTCCCTGTTTCTCTCTTCATTAGTTGAGTTCGCCCTTTTCTTTTTAAGGGTGGCAAGTAGCCTAGCGTTTAGAGCACTGGGCCTCTAACAGAAAGGTCACTGGTTTGAATGTCCAAGGTGAAAAATCTGTAGTTCACTATTTACAACTTAATCTTAGATGGTTCCTTAACCTGAAAGTACACTCTTAGAAAAGTGTTCTGCGGCTGTCCCTATAGGAGAAAGGGTGAAACCCAAAAGGGTTCTACAAGGAACCAAATGGGGTTCTTCAAAGGGTTCTCCTACGGGGACAGCCGAAGAACCCTCTTTGGTGCTAGATAGCACCTTTTTTTGAATCCATGGATCAGTTTTCTTTAAACAGTCACTAGAAACATCAGCTAACCTTAGACACCACAGCTAACAGTCACTAGAAACATCAGCTAACCTTAGACACCACAGCTAACAGTCACTAGAAACATCAGCTAACCTTAGACACCACAGCTAACAGTCACTAGAAACATCAGCTAACCTTAGACACCACAGCTAACAGTCACTAGAAACATCAGCTAACCTTAGACACCACAGCTAACAGTCACTAGAAACATCAGCTAACCTTAGACACCACAGCTAACAGTCACTAGAAACATCAGCTAACCTTAGACACCACAGCTAACAGTCACTAGAAACATCAGCTAACCTTAGACACCACAGCTAACAGTCACTAGAAACATCATCTAACCTTAGACACCACAGCTAACAGTCACTAGAAACATCAGCTAACCTTAGACACCACAGCTAACAGTCACTAGAAACATCATCTAACCTTAGACACCACAGCTAACAGTCACTAGAAACATCATCTAACCTTAGACACCACAGCTAACAGTCACTAGAAACATCAGCTAACCTTAGACACCACAGCTAACAGTCACTAGAAACATCAGCTAACCTTAGACACCACAGCTAACAGTCACTAGAAACATCAGCTAACCTTAGACACCACAGCTAACAGTCACTAGAAACATCAGCTAACCTTAGACACCACAGCTAACAAACAATGGACGTGATGGGGGCATGTACATTCAGAAGAAAATCTAAATCTGTTCAAATCAATGTAGTTTGATGTTACTTAAAGGTGATTTGGCAATAGGAAATAAAAACTTTCATCAGTTATTAGCTTATTTTGGCTGGCTAATAGCTTATTTTGGTTCCTCCTGGTCGATAGCCTACTTTCAGGGTGAGGAACCATCTAACATCAAGTTGTAAAATAGCAAACTACTCTATTTAACCCTAATATGCTCCAGGGGGCCTACTACTATGACTGACCGTGTAAAACAACACATTTCACTGCACCTATCATACTACTATGACTGACCGTGTAAAACAACACATTTCACTGCACCTATCATACTACTATGACTGACCGTGTAAAACAACACATTTCACTGCTCCTATCATACTACTATGGCTGACCGTGTGTAACGGATGTGAAACGGCTAGCTTAGTTAGCGGTGTGCGCTAAATAGCGTTTCAATCGGTTACGTCACTTGCTCTGAGACCTTGAAGTACTAGTTCCCCTTGCTCTGCAAGGGCCGCGGCTTTTGTGGAGCGATGGGTAACGATGCTTCGAGGGTGACTGTTGTCGTTGTGTGCAGAAGGTCCCTGGTTTGCGCCCGGGTATGGGCGAGGGGACGGTTTAAAATTATACTGTTACACGTGTAAAACAACACATTTCACTGCTCCTATCATACTACTATGGCTGACCGTGTAAAACAACACATTTCACTGCACCTATTATACTACTATGGCTGACCGTTAAAACAACACATTTCACTGCTCTGAGATTATACTACTATGGCTTGCTCTGTAAAACAACACATTTGGAGCTGCACCTATCATACTACTATGGCTGACCTTATAAAAACAACACATTTCACTGCACCTATCATACGGTTTACTATACTGACCGTGTAAAACAACACATTTCACTGCTCCTATCATACTACTATGGCTGACCGTGTAAAACAACACATTTCACTGCACCTATCATACTACTATGGCTGACCTTATAAAAACAACACATTTCACTGCACCTATCATACTACTATGGCTGACCGTGTAAAACAACACATTTCACTGCACCTATCAAGTGTATGTGACAATACAACTCTGTCTCTCCTCTTGTTTTGTCCTTTCGACCACTTTCTCATCTCATTTATAAATGAAACATAACCAGTGAGAATGTTACTAGTCATGAGCTACTGGTTACCAGAATACAGGCTAGTGGTTGATTGGGATTCTTGGCAGAAGACTAATCTGATTCTCTCTCTCTCGCTCTCTCTCTCTCTCTCCGTTCTCTCTCTCTCTCTCTCCTTTCTCTCTCTCTCCTTTTTCTCTCTCTCTTTCTCTCTCTCTTTCTCTCTCTCTCCTTTCTCTCTCTCTCTCCTTTCTCTCTCTCTCTCTCTCTCTCCTTTCTCTCTCTCTCTCTCTCCTTTCTCTCTCTCTCTCTCTCTATCTCTCTCTCTCCTTTCTCTCTCTCTCTCTCTCTCTCTCTCTCTCTCTCTCTCTCTCTCTCTCTCTCTCTCTCTCTCTCTCTCTCTCTCTCTCTCTCTCTCTCTCTCTCTCTCTCTCTCTCTCCTCTCTCTCTCTCTCTCACACACACACATTCATCCACAGAAAGAAACACACATACCACAGCCATGCATGTACCCGCACACCCAGTGCTCCCACAGGCACTCGTCTGTGCCTCCAAACTGTGCCATGAATAGATGAGAGGCCTCCTCTCCAAACACAAGCTGTCAGACACAGAGATGGGTAAATATCACACTGTCAATCATTTGTTGCCATGGATACCATTCTCACCTCTCTCTGTCTCCCTCTGCAGGTTCCAGGATGACAGGGGGTATGTGTTGTACCCCCAGATAGGAGATCGTCTGGACCTGATCTGCCCAGCCTCCAACCCCCCAGGCCCCCGCTCCCCCAGTGAGTATGAGTACTACAAGCTGTACCTGGTGTCCATGCGCGAGCAGGCCGACCGCTGTGAGGTGATGGGCGCGCCCAACCTGCTGCTCACCTGTGACAAGCCCAACAGTGACATGCGCTTCACCATCAAGTTCCAGGAGTTCTCCCCCAACCTGTGGGGACACGAGTTCAAGACCCTGACGGACTACTACATCATAGGTGAGGGGACCTGTGTGTGCGTGTGTGTAAGAGAGAGAGAGATATGTGAGGGGGGGGGAAGGGAAACATTTTAGAAATGTGTGGTATGCACTATGGAAGCACTATCATTCCAGAACTTTCCAGTTTGTGATGTATTTCTGTGTCTCCATGAGAAAGTATTTCCATATGTCTCTCACAATGAGTGACACAGATAGAGCAGTGTTGAGCAGTGCCACTTTACCTCTGTTTTCTAGCCTCTCTCCTAGCTCTGTAGTAGACAGTGTGTGTTTGTGTGTATGAGAGGCCTGGGGCTCAGCAGTGTGTGTACTCCCCTGCATGACAGGGGCAGATCAGCAGACTGAGCTCTACATGCTCTGATCCAGTCATGACAGTCAGACTGAGCTCTACATGCTCTGATCCAGCCATGACAGTCAGACTGAGCTCTACATGCTCTGATCCAGCCATGACAGTCAGACTGAGCTCTACATGCTCTGATCCAGCCATGACAGTCAGACTGAGCTCTACATGCTCTGATCCAGCCATGACAGTCAGACTGAGCTCTACATGCTCTGATCCCGCCATGACAGTCAGACTGAGCTCTACATGCTCTGATCCAGCCATGACAGTCAGACTGAGTGCCACTCATCACACTCACTCCCCACACTGAGGAGATATGGAAAGGAATGATGACACACTCTTGTATTGCAAATCCTAACAAGAGTACTTGGAAAATATGTCTCACCTCACTGCATATAGACAATATATATTTTTTAAATTAAGTTTTTAAATTGTCAAATGTTTGTGTTTTTTGATGAGAGCGTTCTGGCTTTGTTTTTACATCTGTGTGTGTGTGTGTGTGTGGGGGGTAATCTAACCATGGGGAAATTACATCTAGTTAACCTATATTGATTGGCATTTGTTAATTTTTCCAATATGGCAGTAATGAGTTGGAGTACTGAGAGACAAAGAAAGCTGGGTGAGGAGAGGGAGTTCATTCACCGGCCTGCTGTTTTACATATTTGCATCAACATGTTGATGTCGTTTGAGCACTGGTGTTTAATTGGCAGTGATGCATGGTGGAGAGCTCAAGGGCACAGTGGGCAATGGGGGAATGGCCCAGTTGACTGGGTCTCCAGCCCACAGCTCAGTCAAGCAGCCAGACATAGGCCACCACTGCCCACACCAAACCAGCCTAGCCAGCCAGACATAGGCCACCACTGCCCACACCAAACCAGCCTAGCCAGCCAGACATAGACCACCACTGCCCACACCAAACCAGCCTAGCCAGCCAGCCAGACCACTGCCCACACCAAACCAGAGCCACCAGACTTGCCCACACCAAACCAGCCTAGCCAGCCAGACATAGACCACCACTGCCCACACCAAACCAGCCTAGCCAGCCAGACATAGACCACCACTGCCCACACCAAACCAGCCTAGCCAGCCAGACATAGACCACCACTGCCCACACCAAACCAGCCTAGCCAGCCAGACATAGACCACCACTGCCCACACCAAACCAGCCTAGCCAGCCAGACATAGACCACCACTGCCCACACCAAACCAGCCTAGCCAGCCAGACATAGACCACCACTACCCACACCAAACCAGCCTAGCCAGCCAGACATAGACCACCACTTCCCACACCAAACCAGCCTAGCCAGCCAGACATGGACTATACAAAAAAACAAGTTGTTTCAACTTATTATTATTAAGTAACTGGTTCCACAGCCTTTTGTTTTTCCGTTTACTAAACTTTTCGTTCCAAGCGTTACCTGAACGAAAAATGTTGGCCAAAACTTAGCTCCAACTTGAGAAAACCTAGTCAATTTAAAATTGTGTATTTTCTCAACTCTAAATGATAATTTGGGGAATCTTAACTAAAGAAAGCTGGTTACACACACAAACAGTGCTTTTAACTTACATGATTACATTGTGCGTGTTAATTTATACAGTAGTTATTATTCAACATGTCCTCACCTGGGATTTGAACTCACAACCTCTTGGTTTATGGCATTCTGATCTTCCTGCTACTCCACCATGTCGGTGCCAATTATCAGATAATCTGACTGTTCTCTCATCATTGATTTGATTGACTTATTTCAGCAATTTGAGGTTTTTCTGTATAGTTGTCTAATAAAGTTAGTGGGGAATATTATTCTGCTTTCATGTTACTCCTAAATCACTATGATTAATACAATTAGTTTTTCTTGAGTGTACTTTTAACAAGAGTTTAGATTTACTTTGAAGTGGAAAGTGTAGCAATACAGGTGAAATCGGTCATTGACCTGGACATGGTGGTGTAGCAGGAAGCTCAGCATGCTGTGAACCAATAGGTTGAGTGTTCAAATCCCAGGTGGAAACATGGTGAATATATTTTTTTACAGTGTGGAACTTAGGGCCAAAGCTGCAGGTGTGTGTGGGTATGGTAACTTTTCTCACTTCTGGGTTTTAACTGGTGTGTGTAGGTACAGTTGTGTGTCTATCTTTGTGAAGCATTGTGCTCACAAGTTATTTTCATTAGACGTAGTCAGACAAGTGGATGCAGGTATGTTGTAAAAATATTAGATTGCATAGAGGTGTTTTACTGTCCGAGCATTTAGTGAGCGTTCTCCTGCTCTGTTGTCTTCGTGTACGGCTGTTATAGGAGCTCCGTCGACTAGGTTTGATCCCTCAGCAGTCATACGGCTCCCGTGGGAGCACTTCAGCCACAGCCATCCCAAAAAACAACATGAGAGAGGCAGTCAAACAATGCTGCACCATGATCACATCAAGCCAAACGCTCACTCTAAATGACTTGCCTCACAGTGGAGGGCGTCTGTCTGTGTGTGGCATTTTATCAAGCTGATGCTCCAAGTGTGACTGTCTGTGCTTGTGTGCATGTCTGTACATGCCTGCATGGGTGGGTGTGTTTTGACTGACTGCCTGACACACACTGGGTACGAGTGTGTTGGCTGCTGGCAGGTTGGCTATTGACCGTGTGTTTTATGGTGTCATAATGCATCAGTGTGTGCTGTGTAGAGAGGTTAATAATTGAGGAGCGAGTTGGATTATTTATCAGTGTTAAGCTGAAATAGCGAAAAGGAGCAGACCGTTTGCTCGCTCTGTGTGTGTCTCCGCATGTGTGTATGCCTGCATGTAAAATATATATACATTGGGGCAAAAAAAGTAAATCCAGAAAATCACATTGTAGGATTTTTAATGAATTTATTTGCAAATTATGGTGGAAAATAAGTATTTGGTCCATAACAAAAGTTTATCTCAATACTTTTTTATATACCCTTTGTTGGCAATGACAGAGGTCAAACGTTTTCTGTAAGTCTTCACAAGGTTTTCACACACTGTTGCTGGTATTTTGGCCGATTCCTCCATGCAGATCTCCTCTAGAGCAGTGATGTTTTGGGGCTGTTGCTGGGCAACACGGACTTTCAACTCCCTCCAAAGATTTTCTATGGGGTTGAGATCTGGAGACTGGCTAGGCCACTCCAGGACCTTGAACTGCTTCTTACGAAGCCACTCCTTCGTTGGCCAGGCGGTGTGTTTGGGATCATTGTCATGCTGAAAGACCCAGCCACGTTTCATCTTCAATGCCCTTGCTGATGGATGGAGGTTTTCACTCAAAATCTCACGATACATGGCCCCATTCATTCTTTCCTTTATACAGATCAGCCGTCCTGGTCCCTTTGCAGAAAAACAGCCCCAAAGCATGATGTTTCCACCCCCATGCTTCACAGTAGGTATGGTGTTCTTTGGATGCAACTCAGCATTCTTTGTCCTCCAAACACGTCGAGTTGAGTTTTTACCAAAAAGTTATATTTTGGTTTCATCTGACCATATGACATTCTCCCAATCTTCTTCTGGATCATCCAAATGATCTCTAGCAAACTTCAGACGGGCCTGGACATGTACTGGCTAAAGCAGGGGGACACGTCTGGCACTGCAGGATTTGAGTCCCTGGCGGCGTAGTGTGTTACTGATGGTAGGCTTTGTTACTTTGGTCCCAGCTCTCTGCAGGTCATTCACTAGGTCCCCCCGTGTGGTTCTGGGATTTTTGCTCACCACTCTTGTAATCATTTTGACCCCACGGGGTGAGATCTTGCGTGGAGCCCCAGATCGAGGGAGATTATCAGTGGTCTTGTATGTCTTCCATTTCCTATTAATTGCTCCCACAGCTGATTTCTTCAAACCAAGCTGCTTACCTATTGCAGATTCAGTCTTCCCAGCCTGGTGCAGGTCTACAATTGTGTTTCTGGTGTCCTTTGACAGCTCTTTGGTCTTGGCCATAGTGGAGTTTGGGGTGTGACTGTTTGAGGTTGTGGACAGGTGTCTTTTATACTGATAACAAGTTCAAACAGGTGCTATTAATACAGGTAACGAGTGGAGGACAGAGGAGCCTCTTAAAAAAGAAGTTGCAGGTCTGTGAGAGCCAGAAATCTTGCATGTTTGTAGGTGACCAAATACTTATTTTCCACCATAATTTGCAAATAAAATCATAAAAAATCCTACAATGTGATTTTCTGGATTTTTTCTTCTCATTTTCTGTCATAGTCGAAGTGTACCTATCATGAAAATTACAGGCCTCTCATCTTTTTCAGTGGGAGAACTTGCACAATTGGTGGCAGACTAAATACTTTTTTGCCCCACTGTATATAAATATATATATATATATGTATATGTGTGAGAGGAGAGAAGAGACTGTGAGAGGAGAGGAGAGAAGAGACTGGGAGAGGAGAGGAGAGAAGAGACTGGGAGAGGAGAGGAGAGAAGAGACTGGGAGAGGAGAGGAGAGAAGAGACTGGGAGAGGAGAGGAGAGAAGAGACTGAGAGGAGAGGAGAGACTGTGAGAGGAGAGGAGAGAAGAGACTGTGAGAGGAGAGGAGATAAGAGACTGTGAGAGGAGAGAAGAGACTGTGAGAGGAGAGGAGAGGAGAGAAGAGACTGTGAGAGGAGAGAAGAGACTGTGAGAGGAGAGAAGAGACTGTGAGAGGAGAGAAGAGACTGTGAGAGGAGAGGAGAGAAGAGACTGTGAGAGGAGAGGAGAGAAGAGACTGAGATGAGAGGAGAGAAGAGACTGTGAGAGGAGAGGAGAGAAGAGACTGAGATGAGAGGAGAGAAGAGACTGTGAGAGGAGAGGAGAGACTGGGAGAGGAGAGGAGAGAAGAGACTGGGAGAGGAGAGGAGAGAAGAGACTGTGAGAGGAGAGAAGAGACTGGGAGAGGAGAGGAGAGAAGAGACTGTGAGAGGAGAGAAGAGACTGGGAGAGGAGAGGAGAGAAGAGACTGTGAGAGGAGAGGAGAGAAGAGACTGTGAGAGGAGAGGAGAGAAGAGACTGTGAGAAGAGAGGAGAGACTGGGAGAGGAGAGGAGAGAAAAGACTGTGAGAGGAGAGGAGAGAAGAGACTGTGAGAGAACATGGAACACTCGCTAGTAACAGTCCAGTGACTGTTCCGTGTGTGATCCTGTTTGTGTGTAAGGGAGGGGCTGGGTGATGACTGTGAATAACACAAAGTGACACCTCGCTTCCCCGATCTAGGTCAACAATCAGAACCGTACCACGCTGTAGTTGTGAGTGTTTGTATGTAGAGATAGAGTGCAACAGAAATGAGAGATGGCCTTTGTATCTGCTTGTTCATGCTTGTCTATTCAAGCATCCATCTCTGTTTTTCTGCATGTGCTTTACCGAACATCATGTGTGTACTGTGTGTGTGTTTTCTTCGCTGATGAATGTCCTTCTGTACAATTCTCCAAAAAAAATGGATTGAAAAGGTTTAACACAGTGATTCAATAACCTTCTGGTTGTGCCAGCAACTCACATTAACACAGACGTTCACACACTTTTTAAACACGGCGGCAGGAAATCTGCAGGGACTCTCTCTCTGTCACACACACACACACACACACACACACAGGGACATTGTTTTTACAGACATTCGTGTGAGCAGAGAGAGAGATTACAGTGGTCAGGGGATTGGGGGAATTCACTCCACCAGCTGTTCACTAGGGACAAGGACAGACAGACAGACAGACAGACAGACAGACAGACAGACAGACAGACAGACAGACAGACGATACCAGGGTAATATAGAGTTGATCTCTGTAACTGCGGTATTAACTATAACATGGTGGAGCTCATGCTTGAACAGGCACTTGTAGATCTGCGTAACACACACACACACACACACACACACACACACACACACACACACACACACACACACACACACACACACACACACACACACACACACACACACACACACACACACACACACATTCTGCTACCACCCCTAAGGCTATGGGATTTGCTGTCATGCCAGAGGCTTAATTCTCGGTATGGTGTACAGTCCCCCAGGCAAGTCTTTAATAGACGTAGAAAAGGCCAAATAATCTGCCTATGTGGAGCGTGAGGGTGATGATGTAATGGCTCCAGGAAGAGGATCTCTTCAGCATCCTTAATCTGACTGTGCCTCTTCTCTTCAGGTACTAGAGACAGACTGAGACCTCTCAGGTGCCAGTCAGTCCACCTCGTGTGCCTCTGAGGCCTGACAGAGAGAGAGGTACTTAGTTGACATGGTCTGTGAGAAAGCACGTGTTATAACATGCCTACAACCAGGAAATACCATTTCAACATTAGCGTGTCTGGGGGGGAAAAATGTATTTTTTTTATTACTTAGATGTTGACCTTGATACTCATATCTGACATGAGGAACATATGGAAGATATAGAACAGATGTGTTTTCCTACACACGCTGTAGATGTATATCTATTCCTTTCTTTTCTCCCATCTGTCCTGCTACCCTCCTCCAACCAGTGACATACTTTTAATGTATGCCATTAAGAAACTAATTAGGATAATGAACAGAGAGAGGGGGGAGGCCCATCTCCTTTTCCCAGGCTCTAACGTAACAGACTGTATCCTCTCGCCTCACACACACACACACACACACACACACACACACACACACACACACACACACACACACACACACACACACACACACACACACACACACACACACACACACACACACACACACACACACACAGCTAACACATGGGCCTAGCATTGGCATAAGTAACACAGCTAACGTGACTACACTGAGACAGTCGGCGGAGACGCCGATTTAAAAAGAGATTTGATCCTATCTCTATCCCTCTCTCCCCCTCTCTCCCCCTCTATCCCTCTCTCCCCCTCTCTCCCCCTCTATCCCTCTCTCACTTTCTCTCTTTCTCTGCTCCTCTACCCCCTTGGCTGTGATCTGACTCAGTTGTCAGACTGGGTTAGTTCGGCTGGATGGCTCTCTATAATGTCTCTTTTTATTGTGTATTTGTTCTCCTCTTTGTGAGGTTGCAGTGTGGGGGCGGGCAGGCTTTTTTGATTGTACTCGAGGGGAAAGAGCCTTAAATGATATAGCGCAATCTCAGATCTCCAATCCCCTTTACATGTTCAACATTTCACCCTGCCCCTCTGTCAATAATACAACTCTGCCGGGCAGGAACAACGATTCGCCTCGCATAATGAACAAACATGATTAACGTCACCATATACTCAATTGGATGAAACATGAATGAAAAGAGACCCTTATTAAGGACATGGCAGTGTCGGCATTGGAGAAGGTCTTTGTGTACTGTGCGTAGGTGTATGTATGGTTATGTTTTGTCTTTGTCTTACAGGTTTTGGAGGGTGTGTGTATGTGTGTGTGACAGTTGGGTAAGGATGTATGTGTTTGGTAATGCGTCCTGGGCAGTATGGGCCTGTCCGAGGGGTCCAGGCAGAGCATAATCAGCCATTACACAGCTGATGGAGCACCTCTGTTTTCTCTTCCTCTTTGCCTGTCTGACAATGTGTCTGCATGTGTTTCCTCATCCTGTGTGTTATCTCCACCAGCGCCTTATCTCTCCCTATCCCCACTGGAGCTGACAGGACCATGACCCAGAAAACCCTTTCAGATTTCAGCCTCCGATAGAGCCTCTACGTCTCCTCATCTCTGTCTCTCTCTAACTCTCTCTCTCTCACTCAATCTCTCTCTCTCCACATTCCCTGTTTCTTCATTTAGTCATCCCTTCCCATCTCTCTCTCCCTCCCACTCCCCTCTCTCCCTCCCACTCCCCCTGTTTGTGCTCTCAGCCTCTCTCCCTTCCTCCCTCCTTCTCTTCTTCCATCTCCCCTGCTCTCTCTCACCTCTGTCTTATTTCTGCCATCGATTCACCTTTTCCAACCCTATTTTGGTCCGTCTTTCTTTTACTCTATTGGAAATCAGCTCGCTGTGTTTTGGGCTTTGCTCTGCAATGTAATGATGTAAATGTTGTACCTGAGGTACAATGCTGATGAGGGAGAGGTTTCTGTGATGAAGATGTAGACGGAGACACAGATGGCCTGCAGAGACAGAAAGCGTTGATAGCCAGTGTGGAACAGCGAAAGAGAGAAGACAAGGAAGGACAGGTGATGCTGAGTCACAGGTGTGAATCTGTCTATTTAGCTAAGCTGAACCCTGACCCTAAATCTGAGTACCTGCTTCAACTGCCAAGCCTTCTATTGCCTAATAACCACAGTTAGTATTCAGTGAACGGCCTCATCCAATCAAAGAGAGGTGAAGCGTCATCTGTTTCAATTTGTGTCCAATCAGGCGGTGTCCTCAGTGACTCCACGAATTCCAGATTAGTGCACTGAGGCAGGGCTACTGCTATTTGGCTCCGGAGACACTGCTGCCCACACAGATTGGGGAAAATGGTTTCGGCCCAAGTTACAACCTACAAAAAAAAACACAAATTCAATTTGAAAGAGGGTGTGTTAACCTATAAACCAATTATTTGAAGCTTGCATGGACAGGGATGTAAGGGAGAATAGAGAGGGAAGAATCTGAGTGTTTAAAGCGGCAATCAGCAATTCAAACGATAAGAGTGTTCTCTGCCCCTGTTTGGGTAAAAAGCTGAGCGATGGGACTGGAGAAATGTAACCACTCTTAAAATCATAGACAGAGCTATGGATGCAAGGACTGACCATCAATAATATCATTCCAAAAAATGTGACCATGTTTTGAGTCTTTATGGTGTTTTACATTTACTTTGTTTACAAACATTTGGTTCTGATGGCATGGTTGAACTAAGCTCATGAGGCATTTAGAAGTTATATTCTTCAACAATCAATGAGTACATTTCAGTCATAAGTTTTAAAAAATATATACATTAAAACAAAAATGGATGTAGCAAATGCAGAAGGGCCCTTTATCAATACAAGGAACCCTATTCAATCAAACCCAGTCACCAGATTCCTAAGATAAGTATATTTGTGCCTTGTTGGAAGCAGGTTTAAATCAATACGCCGGGGAATTTCTTGCAGTGCACATGGTTTGGGTGAGTGCATGTGAATGTAAACGTGCGCTCATGCAGCACAATACAAAACGTGTTTTAGACCATACAGTATATCTGTTTACTATGATAAGATGGAATAGGAGCCAATGTCTTGCACACAGTAAAAAGTATGTTACGATCAATACATCACCGCAAATGGTTTATTGTCAATCCTAAATTCATACCTTTTAGCATCCTTCCACCTACTGTAACAGCCAGCCGAGTGTAAAGCTTCATCTCTGTGAGCTGAGCAGAGTTTGTTTTAATGGATGTTAAAGCCTGCCACTTTTTATGTGCCCCTCAGCCACAACATAACCTTATCTGAGTCAGACATCAGAGTCCAACCTCACTATACCAACCAGGGATAGAGCAGCACTGCACTGCACTGTACTGCATGCAGCTTGGCTGAGTCATGTTTAGAACATAGCCTACACACAGACCACACCTCATTTAGAACACCAGATAACTGTACTGCATGGAGCTTGGCTGAGTCATGTTTAGAACATAGCCTACACACAGACCACACCTCATTTAGAACACCAGATAACTGTACTGCATGGAGCTTGGCTGAGTCATGTTTAGAACATAGCCTACACACAGACCACACCTCATTTAGAACACCAGATAACTGTACTGCATGGAGCTTGGCTGAGTCATGTTTAGAACATAGCCTACACACAGACCACACCTCATTTAGAACACCAGATAACAGGCTTGTTAACAATGGGCTGATATTAGGCTACTGTACTTTACAACATACAGATTGCAGTCTAGATTTCCAACCATGTCTAGCCAAAGCTATCCATTTCCCTGTAAGGGAAGGTTGACTGCACGTTTACTGCTATGTCATTACGTTGACTGTTATGGCATTACGTTGACTGCACGTTGACTGCTATGGTGTTACATTGAACGAACGTTGACTGCTATGGCGTTACATTGACTGCACGTTGACTGCTATGGCGTTACATTGAATGCACGTTGACTGCTATGTCATTACGTTGACTGCACGCTGACTGCTATGGCGTTACGTTGAATGCACGTTGACTGCTATGTCATTACGTTGACTGCACGCTGACTGCTATGGCGTTACGTTGAATGCACGTTGACTGCTATGTCATTACGTTGACTGCGCGCTGACTGCTATGGCGTTACATTGAATGCACGTTGACTGCTATGTCATTACGTTGACTGCGCGCTGACTGCTATGGCGTTACGTTGAATGCACGTTGACTGCTATGTCATTACGTTGACTGCGCGCTGACTGCTATGGCGTTACATTGAATGCACGTTGACTGCTATGTCATTACGTTGACTGCACGCTGACTGCTATGGCGTTACATTGAATGCACGTTGACTGCTATGTCATTACGTTGACTGCACGCTGACTGCTATGGCTTTACATTGAATGCACGTTGACTGCTATGTCATTACGTTGACTGCGCGCTGACTGCTATGGCGTTACATTGAATGCACGTTGACTGCTATGTCATTACGTTGACTGCGCGCTGACTGCTATGGCGTTACGTTGAATGCACGTTGACTGCTATGTCATTACGTTGACTGCGCGCTGACTGCTATGGCGTTACATTGAATGCACGTTGACTGCTATGTCATTACGTTGACTGCGCGCTGACTGCTATGGCTTTACATTGAATGCACGTTGACTGCTATGGCTTTACATTGAATGCACGTTGACTGCTATGTCATTACGTTGACTGCGCGCTGACTGCTATGGCTTTACATTGAATGCACGTTGACTGCTATGTCATTACGTTGACTGCACGCTGACTGCTATGGCTTTACATTGAATGCACGTTGACTGCTATGTCATTACGTTGACTGCGCGCTGACTGCTATGGCGTTACATTGAATGCACGTTGACTGCTATGTCATTACGTTGACTGCGCGCTGACTGCTATGGCGTTACGTTGAATGCACGTTGACTGCTATGTCATTACGTTGACTGCGCGCTGACTGCTATGACGTTACATTGAATGCACGTTGACTGCTATGTCATTACGTTGACTGCGCGCTGACTGCTATGGCGTTACATTGAATGCACGTTGACTGCTATGTCATTACGTTGACTGCGCGCTGACTGCTATGGCGTTACATTGAATGCACGTTGACTGCTATGTCATTACGTTGACTGCGCGCTGACTGCTATGGCGTTACATTGAATGCACGTTGACTGCTATGTCATTACGTTGACTGCGCGCTGACTGCTATGTCATTACGTTGACTGCACGCTGACTGCTATGTCATTACGTTGACTGCGCGCTGACTGCTATGTCATTACGTTGACTGGATGTTGCAAGGCGCATGCCGGCAAAAAAATGCAGCAGGATATTTGAGTTCAGTGACCTCCCGTAGGACAGTGTCCCTGTTTTAACACCCTGGTGGACAGAGTGGGCGAGAGAGAGACTGCCTGCCCTGTTTACCAACTTGGCCCTAATGTAGCTTCCCAATGTGTCTGTATGTGCTTCTACTGCTGATGGAGACTGGCCAATTGTGCAGAGTGACAGCTGACGTGAGCATAACTAAAGCCTGAATCTGCTGAATTGAATTAAAATGATGTTTTCAGATTCAGAGTGTGTAATAAGAATGTCCATAGGGGGAGCATCAGGTAAGGTAAGTGTACTGCCCGCGTCTGAGTGGTTGAAGCGGGGAAAACAGGTAGTGGCTTGGGTGGCTGGGGTCCCTGATGATCTACTTGGCCTTCCTGCGACACCTGGTGTAGGGCACTATGGTATTGAAGGCCGAGCTGTAGTCAATGAACAGCATCCTAACATATGCATTCCTTCTGTCCAGGTGGGTTGTTGTGTGGGGAAAAGGGTTTATACAAGGCACAGAGATTTCTTTAATTTCACATGGGATGGGTTAAACGGGTCACGATTTAGCCCGGTTAAATGCGGGGTAAACCCATCTTTTGGAGTTACACTCCTTGGTCAACACAGGTCAATCCCTTAGCTGCTCTCTCACTTAGAAGAGAGGGAGAGGTTTGGCAAGGGGAGGAGGGGGGGTGGGGTTGGGCTAAGTTGGTTACTCGCTGGGTCAATTTAGGATATGCCAGAGGCGAAAATACCCCCCCCCCCTCCTCCTGTCGCTTGTCTGTGTATAAATCCTCCTCTGTTACAGAGTGGGTGTGCTCGTGTGTTAATGGGTCAGTCTTGTTTTATTTAAATGTATTAACAACTTTCCCTTTTGTCTTGTGTTGGGGGGTTTTCCGATCAACTTCCGCCTGTTTAGGTCCGTGGCTGTACATCACGCCCTCTCTCTCTCTTTCTCTCCTTCACCACAGGTCATCATCTCCATTACGAGCTCCTCTTTTTCTCCTTTGCTCTTTCTCTCTGCTCTTCTTCTATGTCTCGCCCCAAACTTGGTCATCATCTCCATTACTCACTCCTCCTTGGTCATCATCTCCATTACTCACTCCTCCTTGGTCATCATCTCTATTACTCACTCCTCCTTGGTCATCATCTCCATTACTCACTCCTCCTTGGTCATCATCTCCATTACTCACTCCTCCTTGGTCATCTCACTCCTCCTTGGTCATCATCTCCATTACTCACTCCTCCTTGGTCATCATCTCCATTACTCACTCCTCCTTGGTCATCATCTCCATTACTCACTCCTCCTTGGTCATCATCTCAATTACTCACTCCTCCTTGGTCATCATCTCCATTACTCACTCCTCCTTGGTCATCATCTCCATTACTCACTCCTCCTTGGTCATCATCTCCATTACTCACTCCTCCATGGTCATCATCTCCATTACTCACTCCTCCTTGGTCATCATCTCCATTACTCACTCCTCCTTGGTCATCATCTCCATTACTCACTCCTCCTTGGTCATCATCTCCATGACTCACTCCTCCTTGCGTCTCTCTTCTTTCTGCTTCTCATTTAATTAACCTAACATGCTTTCTGTTCTCTATCATTCCATGATTTATTGCTCTTCTGTTCTATCACTCTTTCATTTATGGTTTTTACACCTAATTGGAAGAGAAGGAGGGAGGGAGACAGGGGAGAGAGAGAGATACCTTTCCTTACAGCTATACTTTACCTACTGTTGTAATCTAAAGCCTCAAGTGGTAAATAGGAGGTAGAGGCTGTAGGGGGGTGTCATGTGGTGTGATTATGGCTGATGAGGGTTTAAATGGCCACTGTTCTTGGTTTGGATTAATATGACTGGGTTTGGGTTTAAAAGGTCAGGGGATGTGGCTGGGATGTGGTGGTCAGTGTGTCTGGGGTATTGTGTGCGTGTTATGGCTGTGGCTTTGGGTTCACAGTGTGTCTGATAGAACATGGCTGTGGCTTTGGGTTCACAGTGTGTCTGATAGAACATGGCTGTGTCTTTGGGTTCACAGTGTGTCTGATAGAACATGGCTGTGGCTTTGGGTTCACAGTGTGTCTGATAGAACATGGCTGTGTCTTTGGGTTCACAGTGTGTCTGATAGAACATGGCTTTGGGTTCACAGTGTGTCTCTTAGAACATGGCTTCTGGCTTCCTGCTTAGACGTTGTCCCCCTGACCAGAAGGCCCAGCTGTGACATGGTTTTGTGTGTGTGTGTGTGTGTGTGTGTGTGTGTGTGTGTGTGTGTGTGTGTGTGTGTGTGTGTGTGTGTGTGTGTGTGTGTGTGTGTGTGTGTGTGTGTGTGTGTGTGTGTGTGTGTGTGTGTGTGTGTGTGTGTGTGAGCTTGCCTGATGTTACTTGTTGAAATGTGTCACGTTACAGAGTGTGTGAGTGTGGTTTCAGAATATATGTATGAATGTATGTATTACCATGTGTGAAAAAAGATGGGAATAATTTGAGGGCTTTTGACTCCATGTAGTTTGCTGCTGAGGTAATCCAACCTGACAATATTTACTTCAACTGCATAGTTTGACATGTGTGTGGGATAGTGTTAGGTATCTCTCTAACGGTAGTCTTCCACTCCTCCTCTTCCTCTCTTAGCTACCTCTGATGGGACGAGGCAGGGGCTGGACAGCACGAGAGGAGGAGTGTGTGTGACACGAGGGATGAAGGTGATTCTCAAAGTGGGACAGAGTGAGTATCATCACCATCCTTACTGTTAAATATATATATTCTCTTTGATTTGCTGTAATTAGTCTTTCAATAGTAATCATCCTCATATAAATTCATCTGCATGGGGTCTGGCATATACTTGTACATATTTTGTAACAATATTCATGAAACTGTGCTATGTAATGTTGTTCACAACCCTAAAGAAACTGTGTGATTTCCCATAGATGCATATGGCCTCCCACCCAAACCCAAACCAGACTCAAACCGCTTCCACCCCATAGGTACAGTACTCTCCTCATTGGTTTAATGATACAGTATCTACAGTATTAGTCATTGATCCTAACCCCTCTTCCCTAACAGGGAACGGTACCACGCCCAAGGCTGGTGGAGAGGGCGAGGGGAACAACCCTTTACCTTCCTCTAACGTGGCGGTGATCACTGGAGCGGCAGGGGGCGGAGCCTTCCTCCTCATCGTGACGTCTGTCGTCTGTGTGGTGTGTTACCGCTGGCGACAGAACAAGCACTCTGAGACCCATCACCCCACCCTGACCCTGGCCACCCTGACCCCCAAGAGGGGCAGCAACAACGGGGCCGGCTCCTCCGCCGGAGGAAACAACGGCTCGGAGCCCAGTGACATCATCATCCCGCTGCGGACTTCAGACCAGGCTTACTGCCCGCATTACGAGAAGGTGAGCGGAGACTACGGTCACCCCGTCTACATCGTCCAGGAGATGCCCCCACAGAGCCCAGCCAACATCTACTACAAAGTATGAGGGAGACATCTAGACGGCCCAGCTGGCATAGACGCAGTATCCACAAATAGACTGCTGTTTTCAACGTAGAAATCCAACTGTCCCTCTAGCTCCCTCCACACCCTTATCCTTCCACCTCCCTCTCTATGACTGACTGTCGGGATGGCTGCCCTCACCCTCCTGCCCTATGGACTGTACTGTACAGTGGCCTGCCACTGTGGATGGATGGATGGGGGGTGGTTGTGTATTGGTTGGGGTAGAACCTCTTCCCTGCTTTGCACCCTATGATTGGGTCCATGAGGCCTGGACATGAGGGCCGTTAAACTGATGGACTCACAGTGGCAGCGGCTCAGTGTCGCCTCTCACTCAAAGTGAGAGCTGACACTAGATATGAAATGTCAAAACTTTTCAAATGGTTAGTCTGTGTGTGTGTGTGTGTATATTTGCGTGAGTGAACGTGTTTTTGTGTGTGCGCGCATGTACGCACAAGCAGTACATCTGCTCGTGTGTGGTGCGTGATAACTTTTGTTTTCGGGGTATGTCAGTCTTAAAACCAAAACCACACGAGCAAGATTTCTACCCACGGTCATCCTTTACAGATGACATAATATAATGATTTCTTAACTCGTTTGTAGATATTTCAGTTCAGATTTCTGTTAGGCACTGTTTTCTTGTCAGTGTTGTATGTTCTCTGTTTTGGAGTCTAGATGAGATCTAGGTACTGGTATTTAGGATTGTGTTTTGTGTTTGTCTTCGAAATGAAGGATCTACTCTTCCTTTATCCCATCCTCTCACTCTACAATGCCTTAGCATTGAAATAGTTCACTTTTCTGTATATAAAGTTTCACAGAGGAAGGAGGAGAACAGCACAAAGAGGTGTACTCAAGAAGAGGAAGAGTATTGGCAACGTGTTTGAACAGACGAACCCACAAACACTGTGATTCTCCCATACTGTACACACAGCTACACACACACACACATCCACACACAGCTACACACACACACACACACATCCACACACAGCTACAGAAACCTTTAACCCCACTGTATTGTTTATGTTGCTCCTCTGTGACTGGTGAAAGTGTCTTTTTTCGAGACAAATGATCTGTTTGGTTTTGTGGCAGCTGCAGTCTCTTTTCATTCCCCACAATGCATTGGTAGCTGATGACCAACGGTTGGCTGGCTGAGGAGAGGAATGCAGCAAAGTAAAGAAAGTGAAAAGGTCAGAGGTCATCGTTGAAATGCCACAGACGATAGTCAACATGTATAGCACCATGGTGGACCATCTACGGGACCGTTTCAACACAATGTGCACGTAACAAAGTGCTACGGAGGAAATGTCTTACACGCTGGCTTTAAAAACGCAGTCCTCGAGTCTCAGGACCACACCTCATACACAGAAATAGATGTATTGTTTCATGTTTTCATACAAACTAATGGATTCCTATTGTCGTTTTTATGGAGTGTGATGACTTCTAGGATGTTGAGGTCTGTAGTCAGAGTGTTGGAGGAAGTGACGGAGTGATCGGGAAACATCACAGATCAGTCCAGCTCCGGCTGAGTCTGACACCTCTCTGGGTCTGACACCTCTCTGGGTCTGACACCTCTCTGGGTCTGACACCTCTCTGGGTCATTTCATCACTCTGGGACATTCTGGACCTCATACTTACATCACAACTCTTGGACAACATTGGACTCTGATTGGACAGCAAAGCAACAGCACACTACCTGAGACACGGCGGCAGACGCCTCTGATAAGAAAGTGATTTTCTGGGTGCTAGAATAAACATGTCCTGTCCTTGTTTACCTTTCAAGACATTCTGCTTTTAGTTCTCTACCAGGGACCAGCTGGACTTAAGGCCAGTGTAATTCTGTGTCCCATTCTACCGTATTCTGTGTACCATTTGCCATAGTGTTTCATTTGTCTTTCTCAACTACTATTTTCCACTCAGTCATTTTGTGCCAATAACCCCGTCCAGAGGAGGGGGCCCTGCTTTTCAGAACTGAGGAGAGATGGATCAGGTGTTGGTGAGACAAGGGATGAGACAATGGTTTGATGTGGTAGGCAGATGGTTAAGGAGACCTTTTTGAGATCGATGAGACTGAATGTTGAGACTTTGCAGATGATGGTTTAGGTTGCCTCCCCAGGGTCTCTGCTCTCCTGTTCCTTCCCAATCACCTCTTTCCAGACGTACATTCCAGTTTTGGGGGCGGGGGGATTACATAAAAACCTAAGTATGTTATAAAATCATTGTGTCTCAAGTGTGTTTCTTTGAGTGTTCATGTTGACACAGGTGTGTTCTTCTGAGGCTCCTGTTCCCTCCTCTCACACTGCATCTGTTTCAGGATAACACGCGCACACAGTTCTAACCGCTCGTTTGATCCGCAGTCTCATTTGGTTGGATGCTGCTAGGCAATAAGGGAATCTGAATTGTCCAATGCCTTGTTTTTTCCCTTGCCCTTTGTGTACGTGTATGCATCCTTCTCTTCGTCTCTCCTTGTACCCACTTGAAAAAAATGATATGGTCTAAACTACTGTATTACTCTCCTTAACGTACTATGGTATTCACTAGTATTACTATATTTACGTACTATGGAATTGACTGTAGTGTTTTTGCGGACATGACTAGTGTTTTTGCGGACATGACTAGTGTTTTTGCGGACATGACTAGTGTTTTTGCGGACATGACTAGTGTTTTTGCGGACATGACTAGTGTTTTTGCGGACATGACTAGTGTTTTTGCGGACATGACTAGTGTTTTTGCGGACATGACTAGTGTTTTTGCGGACATGACTAGTGTTTTTGCGGACATGACTAGTGTTTTTGCGGACATGACTAGTGATAGGGTTTAAAATAGGACATGACTAGTGTTACTTTTGAGGGGACGGAGACGCCATGACTAGTGTTTCAGTGAGCGGACATGACTAGTGTTTTTTGAGGGGCGGACATGACTAGTGTATTTGCGGACATGACTAGTTACTGTTTGACGGAGACAACGCCAGTTACTGTTCAGTGACATGAACTAGCCAGTTTTTCAGTGACATGACTAGTGTATTTGAGGGGGACATGACTACTGTTTTGAGGGGACGGACATTACTGTTCAGTGTTTTTCAGTGACATGACTAGCCAGTTACTTTTGAGGGGACGGACATGACTAGTTACTGTTCAGTGAGGGACATGACTAGTGTTTTTTCAGTGACATGACGGAGACAAGCCAGTTACTTTTCAGTGAGGGGACGGGACATGACAACTAGTTACTGTTCAGTGAGGGGCGGAGACACGACTACTGTTTTTGAGGGGACATGACTAGTGTTTTTGAGGGGACGGAGACTTCACTATAGTACTGTTTGAGTGGACGGATGACTACGTATACTGTAGTATTTTTGCAGACATGACTGTTCAGTGAAAACACAGTTACTGTTCCGGATAGGGTTAGCGGAAAATAGCAGTTACCAGTGAGGGGACAGACAACGCCAGTTACTGTTCAGTGAGGGGACGGAGACAACGCCAGTTACTGTTCAGTGAGGGGACGGAGACAACGCCAGTTACTGTTCAGTGAGGGGACGGAGACAACGCCAGTTACTGTTCAGTGAGGGGACGGAGACGACGCCAGTTACTGTTCAGTGAGGGGACGGAGACAACGCCAGTTACTGTTCAGTGAGGGGACGGAGACAACGCCAGTTACTGTTCAGTGAGGAGACGGAGACAACGCCAGTTACTGTTCAGTGAGGGGACGGAGACGACGCCAGTTACTGTTCAGTGAGGGGACGGAGACAACGCCAGTTACTGTTCAGTGAGGGGACGGAGACAACGCCAGTTACTGTTCAGTGAGGGGACGGAGACAACGCCAGTTACTGTTCAGTGAGGGGACGGAGACAACGCCAGTTACTGTTCAGTGAGGGGACGGAGACAACGCCAGTTACTGTTCAGTGAGGGGACGGAGACAACGCCAGTTACTGTTCAGTGAGGGGACGGAGACAACGCCAGTTACTGTTCAGTGAGGGGACGGAGACAAAGCCAGTTACTGTTCAGTGAGGGGACGGAGACAACGCCAGTTACTGTTCAGTGAGGGGACGGAGACAACGCCAGTTACTGTTCAGTGAGGGGACGGAGACAAAGCCAGTTACTGTTCAGTGAGGGGACGGAGACAACGCCAGTTACTGTTCAGTGAGGGGACGGAGACAACGCCAGTTACTGTTCAGTGAGGGGACGGAGACAACGCCAGTTACTGTTCAGTGAGGGGACGGAGACAACGCCAGTTACTGTTCAGTGAGGGGACGGAGACAACGCCAGTTACTGTTCAGTGAGGGGACGGAGACAACGCCAGTTACTGTTCAGTGAGGGGACGGAGACAACGCCAGTTACTGTTCAGTGAGGGGACGGAGACAACGCCAGTTACTGTTCAGTGAGGGACGGAGACAACGCCAGTTACTGTTCAGTGAGGGGACGGAGACAACGCCAGTTACTGTTCAGTGAGGGGACGGAGACAACGCCAGTTACTGTTCAGTGAGGGACGGAGACAACGCCAGTTACTGTTCAGTGAGGGACGGAGACAACGCCAGTTACTGTTCAGTGAGGGGACGGAGACAACGCCAGTTACTGTTCAGTGAGGGGACGGAGACAACGCCAGTTACTGTTCAGTGAGGGGACGGAGACAACGCCAGTTACTGTTCAGTGAGGGGACGGAGACAACGCCAGTTACTGTTCAGTGAGGGGACGGAGACAACGCCAGTTACTGTTCAGTGAGGGGAAGACCTCAACCAGAACATATGACAGGTTCGTGACAGGCCACCCATTGAGTTGGGTGAGTTTTGAACAATGCAACGGACCAGACAACACCCGAGCAAAAATATAGCATTTCTATCACAATTGTAACAAACGTTAGAAAAGGTTCTAGGCCCATTGAAGGGAAATAGTACAGAGGCCAATACAAAGAACATGCAATGTTTATTAAAGCCTAGAAGACTAGGTTTGCTTGTTTGACAGATAAATAACACACACAAAATAACTTAAATTGTTACTTTCACTAGATAGCTTTCTGAAATAGTGTTTTCGCAGAGATTCAGCTGACCATGTTCACAAAATGACAAGCAATACTGTACTATTGATGGGAGGAAATAACAGTAACCTCTGCATTTACGTAAATAGATATTTTAGAAATACAAATGACTTTACCTAAAGTGCCCTTATTGTAGGGTGATGCCAATAAAGTGCCTGGACCTCGAACAAGCAAAGCCTCTCCAAACAAACTGAAACCCAAAGGACATTATTGCAGTGGCGAACATCTTGAACATTTTTACACATGAATAATCTCACTGATAGTCAAACTCAATGCATACCATTCAGAACAAAATCGACCACACCCCCAAACATTTCTTCAAGTCAGTCTGGTCACAAAATGGTTGCTCACAGAATTAAAAAAAAAATACTCATGCGTGCGCAGACACTCACACACACACACCACACAACCAAGGCTTTGCTTTTATACATTTCCTGCATGTTCTCCCTTGCCCAGGGAAACACTGACCAAAACGTTGGTTCCTAGACTGTCACAATATTTTATTCAGTTACAATATTGATTACAATATGATTATTATACATTATCATCTACTGTGGGACTCCAGTTAAAGAGCAGGTGGAGGTAGAGATGATTATTATACATTATCTACTGTGGGACTTCAGTTAGAGCAGGTGGAGGTAGAGATGATTATTATACATTATCATCTACTGTGGGACTCCAGTTAAAGAGCAGGTGGAAGTAGAGATGATTATTATACATTATCATCTACTGTGGTACTCCAGTTAAAGAGCAGGTGGAGGTAGAGATGATTATTATACATTATCATCTACTGTGGGACTCCAGATAAAGAGCAGGTGGAGGTAGAGATGATTATTATACATTATCATCTACTGTGGGACTCCAGTTAACCTCTTCAACCTATGGGGGCGCTATGTCATTATTGGATAAAAAAAAACGTGCCCGTTTTAATCTCAATAGTTTGTCACGAAAAGATGCTCGACTATGCATATAATTGGCAGCTTTGGAAAGAAAACACTCTGACGTTTTCAAAACTGCAAAGATATTATCTGTGAGTGCCCCAGAACTGATGCTTCAGGCGAAACCAAGATGAAACCTCAAACAGGAAATGAGCAGAATTTTTGAGGCTCTGTTTTACTATCGTCTCCTTATATGGCTGTGAATGTGCCGTGAACGAGCTTATGCTCTCTGCCGTTCGTCCAAGATGTCTGCAGCATTGTGACGTAGTTGTAGGCATATCATTGGAAGATTGGCCATAAGAGACTACATTTGCCAGGGGTTCGCCCGGTGTCCTTTGTCTAAGTTGGTGCGTAATTCTCAGCTGCAATCATTTTACCATGCGATTCAGAGGGAGAAGCACACTTCCAGGAACGATACATCATTGAAGAGATATGCAGAAAAACACCTTGAGGATTGATGTTTCAGTCGATATTATGGAGTTATTTTGGAAAAAGTTTGGCGTTTTTATAACTGAATTTTTTTTTTTTTTGGTAGCCAAACATGACGCAGAAAACGGACCGATTTCTCCTGCACAAATAATCTTTCAGGAAAACTGAACATTTGCTATCTAACTGAGAGTCTCCTCATTGAAAACATCCAAAGTTCTTCAAAGGTAAATTATTTATTTGAATGTTTTTCTGTTTTTTGTGAAAATGTTGCCTGCTAATGCTAACGCTAAATGCTAATGCTAAACGCTAAATGCTAAATGCTAGTTTGCTATGGTTGAGAAGCATATTTTTAAAAATCTGAGATGACAGTGTTGTTAACAAAAGGCTAAGCTTGAGAGCTAGCATATTGATTTCATTTCATTTGCGATTTTCATGAATAGTTAACGTTGCGTTATGGTAATGAGCTTGAGGCTGTATTCACGATCCCGGATCCGGGATGGCTCGCCGCAAGAAGTTAAAGAGCAGGTGGAGGTAGAGATGATTATTATACATTATCATCTACTGTGGGACTCCAGTTAAAGATCAGGTGGAGGTAGAGATGCAGTTCAGTTTAAAGAGTTTATAGATTCAGGACATGGAGAGGATTCAGTGCCTTAGGAAAGTATTCCTACCCCTTGACCTATTCCACGTTTTGTTGTGTTACAGCCTGAATTCAAAATGGATTAAATAGATTTTAAATAGCCTTGCTGAAGCACCCCCAGATCATCACCGATCCTCCACCAAATGCCACAGTGGTTGTGAGACCTGGAGAGGCCTACAAGCCACAGTGTCTCGCACCTACTGTGAAATTTGGTGGAGGATCTGTGATGACACCCCCCACGGTGCTTCAGCGAGGCTGGAATCAGGCAGATTTGTCTTTGTGAAGGACGCATGAATCAAGCCACGTACAAGGTTGTCCTGGAAGAAAACTTGCTTCCTTCTGTTCTGACAATGTTCCCCGACTCTGAGGATAGTTTTTTCCAGCAGGACAATCAAGGTGTGGACGGAGGACCACCAGATCAAGACCCTGTCATGGCCAGCCCAATCTCCAGACCTGAAACCCATTGAAAACTTCTGGAATGTGATCAAGAGGAAGATTGATGGTCACAAGCCATCAAACAAAGCCGAGCTGCTTGAACTTTTGCGCCAGGAGTGCCATAAAGTCTCCCAACATCAATGTGAAAGACTGGTGGAGAGCATGCCAAGACGCATGAAAGCTGTCATTGAAAATCAGGGTTATTCCACCAAATATTGATTTCTGAACTCTTCCTAAGTTAAAACATTAGTATTGTGTTGTTTAAAAATGAATATATAGAGTGGGGAGAACAAGTATTTGATACACTGCCGATTTTGCAGGTTTTCCTACTTACAAAGCATGTAGAGGTCTGTCATTTTGATCATAGGTACACTTCAACTGTGAGAGACGGAATCTAAAACAAAAATCCAGAAAATCACATAGTATGATTTTAAAGTAATTCATTTGCATTTCATTGCATGACATATTACTCCAGTGCTAGCCTCCCTACACTGGCTTCCTGTTAAGGCAAGGGCTGATTTCAAGGTTTTACTGCTAACCTACAAAGCATTACATGGGCTTGCTCCGACCTATCTCTCTGATTTGGTCCTGCCGTACATACCTACATGTACGCTACGGTCACAAAATGCAGGCCTCCTAATTGTCCCTAGAATTTCTAAGCAAACAGCTGGAGGCAGGGCTTTCTCCTATAGAGCTCCTTTTTATGGAATGGTCTGTCTACCCATGTGAGAGACGCAGACTCAGTCTCAACCTTTAAGTCTTTACTGAAGACTCATCTCTTCAGTGGGTCATATGATTGAGTGTAGTCTGGCCCAGGAGTGTGAAGGTGAACGGAAAGGCTCTGGAGCAACGAACCGCCCTTGCTGTCTCTGCCTGGCCGGTTCCCCTCTTTCCACTGGGATTCTCTGCCTCTAACCCTATTACAGGGGCTGAGTCACTGGCTTACTGGTGCTCTTTCATGCCGTCCCTAGGAGGGATGCATCACTTGAGTGGGTTGAGTCACTGATGTGATCTTCCTGTCTGGGTTGGCGTCCCCCCTTCGGTTGTGCCGTGGCGGAGATCTTTATAGGCTATACTCGGCCTTGTCTCAGGATGGTAAGTTGGTGGTTGAAGATATCCCTCTAGTGGTGTGGGGGCTGTGCTTTGGATGGGGTTATATCCTTCCTATTTGGCCCTGTCCGGGGAAATCATCGGTTGGGGCCACAGTGTCTCCTGACCCCTCCTGTCTCAGCCTCCAGTATTTATGCTGCAGTAGTTTGTGTCTCGAGAGGCTAGGGTCAGTTTGTTATATCTGGAGTACTTCTTCTGTCTTATCCGGTGTCCTGTGTGAATTTAAGTATGCTCTCTTTCTTTCTCTCGGAGGAGGACCTGAGCCCTAGCACCATGCCTCAGGACTACCTGGCATGATGACTCCTTGCTGTCCCCAGTCCACCTGGCCGTTGCTCCAGTTTCCTGGCCGCTGCTCCAGTTTCAACTGTTCTGCCTGCGGCTATGGAACCTGTTCACCGGACGTGCTACCTGTCCCAGACCTGCTGTTTTCAAATCTCTAGAGACAGCAGGAGTGGTAGAGATACTCTTCATGATCGGCTATGAAAAGCCAACTGACATTTACTCCTGAGGTGCTGACTTGCTGCACCCTCCACAACTACTGTGATTATTATTATTTGACCATGCTGGTCATTTATGAACATTTGAACACCTTGGCCATGTTCTGTTATAATCTCCACCCGGCACAGCCAGAAGAGGACTGGCCACCCCTCATAGCCTGGTTCCTCTCTAGCTTTCTTCCTAGGTTTTAGCCATTCTCGGGAGTTTTTCCTACCCACCGTGCTTCTACACCTGCATTGCTTGCTGTTTGGGGTTTTAGGCTGGGTTTCGGTTCAGCAATTTGAGATATCAGCAGATGTACGAAGGGCTATATAAATACATTTGATTTGATTTTGAACTATTAAAGACTACCAGGACCAAATGGAACCAACTGGATTCTCCAATTACAATGAAATGAAATAAATGAAATGATAAAATATACAAACCACAAATTCCAATTGGTTATACTTAAACTCTTTAACATCATCCTCAGCTCTGGCATATTCCCCAATATTTGTAACCTAGGACTGATTACCTCAATCCACAAAAGTGGAGACAAATTTGACCCAATAACTACTGTGGGATATGCGTCAACAGCAACCTTGGGGAAATCCTCTGCATTATCATTAACAGCCGACTCGTACATTTCCTCAACGAAAACAATGTACTGAGCAAATGTCAAATTGGCTTTTTACCAAATTTCCGTGTGACAGATCACATATTCACCCTACACACCCTGATTGACAAACAAAACAAAACAAAGGCAAAGTATTCTCATGCTCTGTTGATTTGCGAGGGCACTAGAACAGTCTGCAGCACCCGGCCTCACTTTACTAGAATCTAAAGTTAAATGTGAACTGTTTGCTGATGATCTGGTGCTTCTGTCCCCAACCAATGAGGGCCTGCAGCAGCAACTAGATCTTCTGCATAGATTCTGTCAGACCTGGGCCCTGACAGTAAATCTCAGTAAGACAAAAAATAATGTGTCCTAAAAAAAGGTCCAGTTCCCAGGACCACGAAAAACAAATTCTGTGCGGTAGCAGAGAAAACAGTCTATGACTGATGCCGAGCAGTTACCATACCAGGAAGTGATGCAACCGGTCAGTATGCTCTCGATGGTGCAGCTGTATAACTTTTTGCGGATCTGGGGACCCATGCCAAATCTTTTTAGTCTCCTGAGGGGGAAAAGGTTTTGTCGTGCTTCATAATTGTCTTGGTGTGTTTGGACCATGATAGTTTATTGGTGATGTGGACACCAAAGAACTTGAAACTCTCAACCCGCTCCACTACAGCCCCTTTGATGATAATTGGGGCCTGTTCGGCCCGCCTTTTCCTGTAGTCCACAAACAGCTCCTTTGTCTTGATCACATTGAGGGAGAGGTTGTTGTCCTGGCACCACACTGCCAGTTCTCTGACCACCTCCCTACAGGCTGTCTCATCGTTGTCGTTGATCAGGCCTGCCACTGGGTGTAACAGTATAGCTTCCGCCCCTCTCCTCGCCCCAACCTGGACTCGAACCAGGGACCCTCTGCACACATCAACAGTCACCCTCGAAGCATCGTTACCCATCGTTACAAATGCCGCGCCCCTTGCAGAGCAAGGGGAACCACTACTTCAAGGTCTCAAAGCGAGTGACGTCACCGATTGAAAGCTATTAGCGCGCACCACCGCTAACTAGCTAGCCATTTCACATCGGTTACATGAGCATTATCACACAGTCATCCAGAACAGCTGGTGCTCGCATGCATGAGTCAGTGTTGCTTGCCTCGTCTGGTAGGCTCGTGTCACTGGGCAGCTCGCGTCTGGGTTTCCCTTTGTAGACCGTAATAGTTTCAAGCCCTGCCACATACATGGAGTGTCAGAGCCGGTGTCGTAGGATTCAACCTTAATCCTGTATTAACACTTTGCTTGTTTGATGGTTTGTCTGAGGGCATAGCAGGATTTCTTATAAGCATCCGGATTAGTGTCCCGCTCCTTGAAAGCGGCAGCTCTAGCATTTATCTCATTGCGGATGTTGCCTGTAATCCATGGCTTCTAGTTGGGATACAGTATGTACGTACGGTCACTGTGGGGACGACGTCATTGATGAACTTATTGATGAAGCCGATGACTGAGGTGGTGTACTCCTCAATGCCTCAATCCCCACTCGGGGACTCAGGAAAATCACGAGAGGAAAGTTACTATGGATATTGCAGGAGTTTCCCCTTGAAATCAGACCGTGGTAAGGACAATTTGGTTGCTGATTGTCTTACGTTTTTTTGCATTTAGCAATTGTTGCCGTTGCTCAATTTGTTTTGACTGCATGTTTTGCCATGTTGGAGATTAGTATTGTTTTGGTTGCACTAGTTCCAGGAGGAGGAGAGTTTCTCAAAACTGAGTTTTAGGTAACTATAAAAATTCAAAAGGCACTCGCACATCTGAGCTATCTTTTATGCAGGTGCATCGTCAGAGCTGATGAAGGCATTGAGGCCAATACGTAATTCTTATTAAAGAGCAGTTATACTATCAAGAACAGTGTGCTGGTCTCTTCTTTTTTTCTCATTTTAGGCAACTATATATATTTTTTAAAGTAAAGTGTGTTTTGTCTTATATTTAATTGTTGACAGCCATTGGAGAACACAATGCCTTTAAGTTGGTTATGTTGTGCAACGGAAGTTGTTTTCTGTTGGTGGTGAGCAAAAAATATAGGATATATTTGTTGTCTTAGGGGGAAGGTGTTACATGTTTTGGTTTTTCCATTTATGTTTTGAGGTTGGACTTTAGCATGTATGGCTCGTTAGCCCGGATGACCCACCGATTGGTGTCACCTCGTTGTTCAGTATGTGTTACACCTCTGCTGGTTGCCATCTCGTTAGTGTGATGGTGTTTCACCTGTGCTGGCCCAGGTGCTATTTAAGAGTGACTGGCCCTGTGCTCCAGTTGTCTTAAGAGATGTGGAGGGTTAACACCTTTAGTTGGTGAGGCTTAACTTCATTTCAAGACAAACAAGCCTTTAGCTTTTCTTCCCTGTTTTTATTTTGCTCCACCTTTTTCCATTTGATTCCTGTCTAAGTTTGGTGTGTGTTTTTCATTTGTTTGCTTCGTTTTGGGCAAATTTATTGGGTGCTCATGGTGGATGTCTTTCTGTTTCCAGTTTTTGTTGCTAGTCAACTTTCAGTTAACACCCCCATGAGTCTTTTAGAACCCCTCTTAAAACCCCACCTGTTTAGTGTTGGTTGCCAGTGGCTCTTTGTTGCTCTGTTTAAGCAACATTTTTGGTTTTCTTGCTGGGAAATGTAACAAACCTGCCAAGAATGCCCTCCCCTGCATCCACATTGAATTTTGGGCTAAGATTGAAAACCAACTGGCAGTTCCTTTTGACTTCACCAGTATGAATCATCAATCAGACAACCAATACATACCCAGATAGTGGCTTGCTCTACTCAGTCATCAATATGTTAGGTATTTGAAATGAGCCTTTGTGATATGTAACTTGAAGTATTTATAGATGTCTGAGTTGAGCAAGCCACTATCTTGGTACGTATTATTGGTTTCTGGTAATGCATGAAAGGAACTGCCAGTTGGACATTAGTCTTTGTACAGAATTCCATGCTTAGTGACATAGATATGTGGGAGGGCACTTGCGGCAGTTGTGCCCTCTATATAACTCTATGGAAATGTTTTTAGATGGACAGGTTTGAAGGTGTCTCCTTTCTATCCGGGTCTTCAAACCGACAGAGCTGAGGAGTTGTGCACGTCAAACACACAGCATGACTCCCAAACCATTGTTTTCTATAGTTGATATCAGCTGCTAATGGCTGTGACATGCTAATGTCTAAACATTTTGAGTGTATTGCACTGTTCCCTTCGGTGCTTGTACTGTAAATGGGCACATGTCAATTTTGCACTTGTGCATTGCCTTTGTTACGCTAAGTAGGCCTGCTGTAGGCAATCACTATATAGCAGTGGATAAATGAGCGTACTATAGCTTTGCCTGCACCTTTCTGGCCATTCATTGTTAACTGCTGTTTATGCCTATGTTTACCCAGTTATATGCTTATTGAAAATGTGTTGACGTAGATCTTTTGCCATAACAGCCTCTGTATTATGCATGTCACTTATTGTTTGCAGCTCTCTACTTTTAGACAAACCATACAAAGCCAATGAAGTCTCGATTTCAAGATGAGTCGTGTCAGTCAATCCCTGCCATGTATCTTCTCCATTACCTGACTCTTAAACTGAACTGCATCTCTGCCTGCTCTTTAGCTGGGGTCCTACAGTAGATGGACATCACCTAGACTTCAAACAGTTAGAATCTTGTAACTGAAGAAAATTGACAGGCTACGAACTGAAGTTTTGGTTGGCGTTTCCCTGGGGATCCTTATCATGGGGGGACATGCAGGAAACTTAAAGGTCCTGTGTGTGAATAGGTTGCATGGCATCCTTGCTTTTGGTTTATTTCTGTGTGTAACCATTGGTCGATTGCTCTGAATGTGTTGCGTTTAGCCATCAGTTTATTCATGTGATAATATTCCAGATGTTCTTCATGTAAAGCCACTGCATTGTCCTTTTGTTTGGGGAAGCTTTGCTGGTTTGATATCCAGGCATTTATTTTGGCATCACCCTCCAATAAGAGGATTCTTTAAGAAAAGTACACTGTGTTTCTAAAATAACCAATGTATTCAAATGGGTGACTGTCTTTACTACCGTCAGAAGTACAGTATTTGTTTTGGTCATCTTGAGAACTTCAGCTGAATCCATGAAACATTGTATTGCGGAAAGCTGTCTAGTGGATGCTACATATTGAAGTCATGTTGGTATACTCTTAATGTGGGATAATCTGTCAAACAAGCTAATCGAAAGTTTAAATGTTGCGTGTTCATCTGTCTCTGTACTGTTTCCTGTTAATGGTCCTCGAACCTGTGTAACGTTTAGCTATTACAATTGTAAAGTTATTTCGGCAAGGTAGCCTAGTGGTTAGAGTGTTGGACTAGTAACCGGAAGGTTGCAAGTTCAAACCCCCGAGCTGACAGGGTACAAATCTGTCGTTCTGCCCCTGAACAGGCAGTTAACCCACTGTTCCTAGGCCGTCATTGAAAATAAGAATTTGTTCTTAACTGACTTGCTTGGTTAAATAAAGGTAAAATATTTTTTTGGGGGGTTAAGGTGTTGACTGTTTGTTGATTAGAGTCAACTGTTCTGAGCGACGCAAAGTTTATTTGTCACGTGCGCAGAATACAGGATACAGTTGACTCTAACCTTACAGTGAAATGCCTACTGGCTCTAACCAACAGTGCAATTTTTAAGTAAAGAAAAAGGTATTAGGTGAGCAATTAGCATAGAAATAACAACAGTAAAAAAAGACAGTGACGAATAACAGCGAGGCTATATACAAGCACCAGTTATGTACTTGGCCATACACACTACCCTCTAGTGCCTTACGGTCAGAGGCCGAGCAATTGACGTACCAGGCAATGATGCAACCAGTCAGGCAGGATGCTCTCGGTGTTGCAGCTGTAGAACCTTTTGAGGATCTGAGGACCAATACCAAATATTTTTAGTTTCCTGAGGGGGAATAGGCTTCTTCGTGCCCTCTTCACGGCTGTCTTGCTGTATTTGGACCATTCTAGTTTGTTGGTGATGTGGACACCAAGGAACTTGAAACTCTCAACCTGCTCCACTACAGCCTATCGATGAGAATGGGGGCGTGCTCAGTCCTTTTCCTGTAGTCCACAATCATCTTCTTTGTCTTGGTTACGTTGAGGAATAGGTTGTTATTCTGCACCACCCGGCCAGGTCTCTGACCTCCCTATAGGCTGTCTTGTCGGTGATCAGGCCTGCCACTGTTGTCATCTGCAAACTTAATGATGGTGTTGGAGTCGTGCCTGGCCACGCAGTCGTGGGTGAACAGGGAGTCCAGGAGGGGACTGAGCATGCACCCCTGAGGGGCTTCAATGTTGAGGATCAGTGTAGCAGATGTGTTGCTACCTATCCTCACCACCTGGGGGCGGCCCGTCAGGAGGTCCAGGATCCAGTTGCAGAGGGAGGTGTTTAGTTCCAGTATCCTTAGATGAGTGATGAGCTCTGAGGGTACTATGGTGTTGAACGCTGAACTGTAGTCAATGAATAGCATTCTCACGTAGGTGTTCCTATTGTCCAGGTGGGAAAGGGCAGTGTGGAGTGCAATAGAGATTGCATCATCTGTGGATCTGTTTGGGTGGTATGCAAATTGGGGTGGGTCTAGGGTATCTGGCATAATGGTGTTGATGTGAGCTATGAACAGCCTTTCAAAGCACTTCATGGCTATGGACGTCAGTGCTACGAGTCTGTAGTCATTTAGGCACGTTATCTTAGTGTTCTTGGGCCCAGGGACTATGGTGGTCTGCTTGAAACATGTTGGTATTACAGACTCAATCAGGGACATGTTGAAAATGTTGGTGAAGACACCGGCCAGTTGGTCAGCACATGCTTTGAGCACACGTCCTGGTAATCCGTCTGGCCCCACGGCCTTGTGAATGTTGACCTGTTTAAAGGTCTTACTCATGTCGGCTACGGAGAGCGTGATCACACATGCGTCCAGAACAGCTGATGCTCTCATGCATGCCTCAGTGTTGCTTGCCTCGAAGTGAGCATATGTGATTTAGCTCATCTGGTAGGCTGGTGTCACTGTGTAGCTCGCGGCTGTGCTTCCCTTTGTAGTCTGTAACAGTTTGCAAGCCCTGCCACATAAGACGAGCATCGGAGCCGGTGTAGTACGATTCAATCTTAGCCCTGTATTGACGCTTTGCCTGTTTGATGGTTCGTCGGAGGACATAGCAGGATTTCTTAAAAGTGGCAGCTCTACCCTTTAGCTCAGTGCGCATGTTGACTTTAATCCATGGCTTCTGGTTGGGGTATGTACAGTGCCTTGCGAAAGTATTCGGCCCCCTTGAACTTTGCGACCTTTTGCCACATTTCAGGCTTCAAACATAAAGATATAAAACTGTATTTTTTTGTGAAGAATCAACAACAAGTGGGACACAATCATGAAGTGGAATGACATTTATTGGATATTTCAAACTTTTTTAACAAATCAAAAACTGAAAAATTGGGCGTGCAAAATTATTCAGCCCCCTTTACATTCAGTGCAGCAAACTCTCTCCAGAAGTTCAGTGAGGATCTCTGAATGATCCAATGTTGACCTAAATGACTAATGATGATAAATACAATCCACCTGTGTGTAATCAAGTCTCCGTATAAATGCACCTGCACTGTGTTCCACTTCATGATTGTGTCCCACTTGTTGATTCTTCACAAAAAAATACAGTTTTATATCTTTATGTTTGAAGCCTGAAATGTGGCAAAAGGTCGCAAAGTTCAAGGGGGCCGAATACTTTCGCAAGGCACTGTATGTACGGTCACTGTGGGGACGACGTCCTCGATGCACTTATTGATAAAGCCAGTGACTGATGTGGTGTATTCCTCAATGCCATCGGAAGAATCCCGGAACATGTTCCAGTCTGTGATAGCAAAACAATCCTGTAGTTTAGCATCTGCTTCATCTGACCACTTTTTAGTCACTGGTGCTTCCAGCTTTAATTTTTGCTTGTAAGCAGGAATCAGGAGGATAGAAGTGTGGTCAGATTTCCCAAATGGAGGGAGAGGGAGAGCTTTGTACGCCTCTCTGTGTGTGGTGTACAGGTGATCTAGAATTTATTTCCCTCTGGTTGCACATTCAACATGTTGATAGAAATGAGGTAAAACTCATTTGTTTCCATGCATTAAAGTCTCCGGCCACTAGGAGCGCCGCCTCTGGGTGAGTGGTTTCCTGTTTGCTTATTTCCTTATACAGCTGACTGAGTCTGGTCTTAGTGCCAGCATCCGTCTGTGGTGGTAAATAAACAGCCACCAAATGTAGAAGATGAAAACTCTCTTGGCAAATAGTGTGGTCTGCAGTTTATCATTAGACACTCTTCTTCACCAAAACTTAGACTTCCTTACATTTCATGCACCAGCTGTTGTTTACAAATATGCACAGACCTCCCCCTCGTCTTACCTATGTGTGCTGTTCTATCTAGCCGGTGCAGCGGTTATCCCGCTAGCTGAATATCCATGTCATCATTCAGCCACGATTCCATGAAACATAAGCTGTTACAATTTTTGATGTCCCGTTGGTAGGATATTCGTGATTGTACCTCGTCTAATTTATTGTCCAATGATTGCACGTTGGCGAGTAATATTGACAGTAACGGCAGCTTTCCCACTCGCCTTCTGCAGATCCTTACGAGGCACCCCGCTCTGTGTCCTCTGTACCTGCGTCTCTTCCTCTTGCCAATAACTGGGATGTTGGCCTTGTCGGGTGTTCGGAGTATGTCCTGTGCGTCCTGCTTGTTGAAGAAAAACTACTTGTCTAATCCGAGGTGAGTGATCGCTGTCCTGATATCCAGAAGCTCTTTTTTGCCATAATGTTTCTGCCACCGTATCGTATGTACAAAATAAGTTACAAATAACGTGAAAAAAAAAACAAAATGGCCCAATTGGTTTGGTGCCTGTAAAACTGCTGCCATCGTGAACCTGTGTGTTATGTTCTGGTTGAGGTGTTCCCCTCATTCAACAGTAACTGGCATAGTCTGGTAGTTGTGCCAGTCTTATCTAACCTAGTCAGCAGGTGTTACTAGTCATGTCTTAAACGCTATAGTAAATACTGCAGTATACTAGTCATTAACAAAGCACTATTGATCACTATAGTATATTCATGTCTGCAGAATGACAGTATACTAGTCATGGATGTAAAGAGTGTATTATTCTACAGAATGGAGGGGAACCTCAGAGGAAATCCCTGGCATGAGGACCCCCAAGTTCAAATCAAAATGACAAAGCTGGCAGCAAATCAAGTGAGCATGTTGATGGGTAACTGCCAGTGCTAACCAAAACTAGGATGTCCTGAAACAATGTAGCTGCACCACTCCCGAGTGGCACATCGGTCTAAGGCACTGCATCTCAGTGCTCGAGGTGTCACTACAGACCCTGGTTCGGTTCCAGGCTGTATCACAACCGGCCGTGATTGGGAGTCCCGTAGGGCGGCGCACAATTGGCAATGGGTCATTGTAAATAAGAGTTTAACCCTTAACTGACTTGCCTAGTTATATCAAATAAATCAAACTCCCAGTCCCTGCTGTCTGTCTTCCACAAGCAGCAGCACAGAGGCTTGCGGATGGGCATCTGGCAGAATTAACCAGAGAACACAGCATCTCAACAACAGCACACCAGTCTGAGACATAACTCCTAACACCAAACGTGTCATGCATCTTCAGTCAGGAAGCTGCTGATAAGAACAGATGTTTGTTTACTCAGCAGGAGTTAATTATTCTATTTTGGTTCTCATTAGATTTGGTTCTCTTATCACAGAGAACGTTTTCAAGTATGCAGAGAAAGTAAGATTGATGCAGCCACGTCATTGTTATCTCTGTTACAATGTGAGAAGTAGAGCTGGTCTAAACTGCCAGGCTCTAATGACCAGCTAATGACATGACCATGTGGAGGAGTTTGTCTGGCTGGCATAGATAGTGGCTGTGGGGGAGGTAGTGTCAGTACGCTGAGGTGGGAGGAGGGGCACGGTTAGTACCGGTGCCAGACACAGGATAGGTCAATGAGATTTAGCAGACACAGGATAGGTCAGTGAGGTTTAGCAGACACAGGATAGGTCAGTGAGGTTTAGCAGACACAGGATAGGTCAGTGAGGTTTAGCAGACACAGGATAGGTCAGTGAGGTTTAGCAGACACAGGATAGGTCAGTGAGGTTTAGCAGACACAGGATAGGTCAGTGAGGTTTAGCAGACACAGGATAGGTCAGTGAGGTTTAGCAGACACAGGATAGGTCAGTGAGGTTTAGCAGACACAGGGTAGGTTAGTGAGGTTTAGCAGACACAGGATAGGTCAGTGAGGTTTAGCAGACACAGGATAGGTCAGTGAGGTTTAGGACGAACGGAAATACCGAAGGGAATTGTCGAGGTAATTACACAGATTTAGGTTGGTTGACCATATCCTCCATCTGCTGCTCTGCCTGGGTAGTCCACTGACACACATTACATACACTCCTGCTAAGAGGACAATATGAGAGGCTACACCCGGATATAAAACAATGCGTGTAGCTGTTGGCGGATGATACCTGCAAGTCATCCCTGTACGTACAAGTATAGAACACATGGTGATTAGATACTTGGTAAAGGGCCCTGGTCTTCAGCTTGTTTGGTGAATTGCATGCATTGGTGGTGGGACTCGGGACCCGTTGACGTGCATGGAAGCAGTGGGGGTCATGCCCTGATGGAGGAAGCCACCTACGTTAAATTGGTGCCGTGACCTGTATTACTAAAGGTTGCCGTGGATTGGTCGAGTGAATGTCAGAGGTCAGTGTCGTATGCAAAACACTGACAGGCGGTAGGTTCCACAGCAACCCACATATGCACCCCCTCCCCTTCCTTTCTATCCACAGACACACAGTCAAAGGACGGTCAGTGCACTACTGACTCACACAAACAGAAGGAGAATGATAGAAGGAGATTTGTGATCTTGTCGAGGTTATTCCTACTCTGGTTTCTAGGTCAACATTCCCCCAGAGACACATAGGTCACACACAGATCAACAGCCCCCCGAAGAGACATGACACACAGACGTGCGTGCGCACACACTCACGTGTTCGCTTAATTAAATACACACATTGAGATTAACATCCTCTATGACAGACGGGGTCTTTCATTTAGGCCACGAGTCAAACTCATTCCACGGAGCGCCAAGTGTCTGGGGGTTTACGCTCCTCCCTTGTACTTGATTTATTAATTAGTGTCACTAATTAGCAAGGAACTCCCCTCACCTGGTTGTCTAGGGCTTAATTGACAGACACTAGGGCCTCCGTGGAATGAGTTTGACACCCCTGGTTTAGGCCCACACTCAGTAACAGCTTGGATTCATGACATCAAAGAAGAACAATAATGGAATGTTCTAAATTAAATACCATAATAGTCTAGTCTCATCCTCTTTTAAATACCACATGAGTTCTATGATTCAATATAATATATCTAACCCCTTGTGTGATCAGTATTATTTAAACCAACTTAGTTCAACCAGATTACACTTTCATAGGCAAAACGTTTTATAAACATATCATGTAGCATAGCCTTGTAATTAACCATCTCTTTTCGCTCTCTCTCCCTCCATAACTCTCTCCCTCTCCATCCTTCAAGACAAAAGGCCAATGTTTTGCGATATGAATAGACTTCCAATCCCATCCGCCCTGTTTTGATAGCCGTGGCCTTCGACCCTGTCGTTGGAATGGGTGTGTGTGAGGGAGGATGGAGACAGATGGGGGGCGGGTTGTTTTTTCTCCACACAGCAAAACCTGTCAACTGAAGAGCAAAAACACAGTGGAATCTGACCAAAGGGGCACTGAGCTGTATCAAGTGTGTGTGTGTGTGTTTCTGTGTGTGTACCACATGGTGGATGTAAATAGAATGCTGTGACCAGTGACAAGCTATGTTGTGGGGCCCCAGACCTCTCTCCGCTCCCGGCCCCTCTGGTACCCTCTGTTCAACCCCAGCACCCCTCCTATGGACCATGGTGGCAATGCACCAGATCCCAGAGAATATGTTGGTAATGACTGCATTATTACATTGATGAAGAGCAGTGTGTCTCACACAGCTAAAAAGTAATGTCACCCTGACAGAGCTGTGTGTAAACCAGGACCCCCCCACCCCCACACACACACCTATACAGGTCAGTGGTGTCCCGTCTGTATGTCTGTCTCTGATGTGCCCCTTTGGCATGTCTGTCCCTGGTGTGTCTGTTTGGCCCACTCTATGCCAAGCACATCCAGCCTCCAATCAAATCTGCTCTCAAAGGTCAGCAGCTCCCCACAGCACAGACACACAGAGCCTCACAACGCCTGGCCCAATACTCGACAGGTTCTCTCATATCAGCCTGGATGTCTCACTACATCTCACTCCTCCCTATCCCTCCCTTTCTCTCTTTCGCTCTTCCTCTCTCCTGTCTGCAGCCTTCTCTCTCTCTCTCTTTCTCTCTCCCCCTCCTCCAGCCTAAGAGGTAATAAGTAAATGAGGCAATCTCAGCTCATCTATTTACTCTGCTTTTAATACAACTGATTTATTAAGGCTGACCTGTGATCTCATTAGCCCTCATCTGCTCTGTCTCTGCTGTGTGAGACGCAGCTTCAGACTGAGCAGCAATTACACTCATCAGATTGACACGTGTTCCTCCTTTCCTCTAATCTCTTCAAAGTTGTATGTCATGTATATTCAATTTGCACAGATATTTTTTCCTCCCCAACACATGCTCAAGCTGTGCGCGTGTGTGTGTGTGTGTGTGTGTGTGTGTGTGTGTGTGTGTGTGTGTGTGTGTGTGTGTGTGTGTGTGTGTGTGTGTGTGTGTGTGTGTGTGTGTGTGTGTGTGTGTGTGTGTGTGTGTGTGTGTGTGCGCGCATATGTAAGTGTTTTCGCATATGTGTGTGATTGGCTCTGAGTGTCTGGCTGTGTGTTGATGTGTCACTTTCAATGACAGAGCCCTGTCTCTCTGTGCATCTTTCTCTGAGTCACTGGTTCTATTAAAAGATGTCTGTTCTTTCCTCCCTATATGACTCTTAAACAAAAACAGCTCTTAGTATGTGTTTTCTTTGTGGGAAAATATGTATGCAAATGACATATCTGTCCGTGTAGTTATGCATCTGTTTCATGTTTGTTTGGGATTGTGTCTGTGCTTGTGTGTTTGTGTGTCTGCGTGTGTGTGTGTGTGTGCGTGTGACAGAAATGGTTTGGGAGTTTGTCCTACATTCTGTCCTAACCCAGTTCAGTCAGCTGGAATGTGGTGCTCACTCTCTCCCCACGGCACATCAGCAGAATTTGCCAAATTTACGCAACTGAGCTCAACGCACCACTAAACTGTGTCAACTGAAGGGCGGCCATCCCTCCATATTTGCACTCGTACTCAGGGCAGCTACCCAGAGCCTGCGTTAATGCGCCTGTGTCTGTTTGTGTGTGCCTCTGAGTGCCTTCGAGTGTGTATGTGTGAGCATGCATGTGACTACTGTGTGTTGTGTTTAGGGAGTGGATTTGTGCGTCTGTGACCGTGTGTGTGCTTTTGGTGTGTGTGTGTGTGCATGAGTGTGGTTTTGTTGCGATGGCCCTTCTTTGCAGTTCTTTACATCCCCCTGCTGTCTGTTCTTGGTACTGCTACTGTCACTTGTTGCCCTACAAAAGCCCACGCAATGTAACCCTGGATTCACACAACTATTGCCATATAAGATGATACTAGTCTAAATCATTGACAGACAATTGTGTGTACGAGCATCCAGCTTTTACCCAGAGCTTTAAACATAGGCTTCTTCTGGTATAAGTCACAAAAACAGATTGAGATTGGCAGGCACAGTGAGGGAGGTAAGTAGTCAATGACGGACAGAGCACAGGAGGTTAGTGGCACCTAAATTTGGGAAGAAGGGCTTGTGGTAATGGCTAGAGCGGAATAGGTGGAATGGTATCAAACACAAACGCCTGGTTTCCATAGGTTTGCTGCCATTCCATTCGCTCCGTTCCAGCCATTACTGTGAGCCGTCCTCCCCTCAGCAGCCCCATGTGAGACAGAGAGAGAGACAGGCGGAGAAAGCAACGGCGAGATTTATAGCGTGCAGCCACCTGGATTCTATGACAACCGGTCACCTCACCCGGCAACGGTATAGTAAAAAAGCGCCGTAACCATGGCAACCGGCCGTGTCTGTCAATTCAAATCAAATTTGATTTGTCACATGCACCGAGTACAACGGGTGTCAACTTAACCAAGAAATGCTTGCTTACGGCCCTTTCCAATGATGCAGAGTTAAAAATGTGTAATAAAATGAAAAATAGATGTTTTGTTCCCCACTTAGTTATCAGTTTTGCCTTATGGCAAGGTGCTCCATCGTGCTGGAAAAGGCATTGTTCGTCACCAAACTGTTCCTGGATGGTTGGGAGAAGTTGCTCTCGGAGGATGAATTGGTACCATTCTTTATTCATGGCTGTGTTCTTAGGCAAAATTGTGAGTGATCCCACTCCCTTGTCTGAGAAGCAACCCCACACATGAATGGTCTCAGGATGCTTTACTGTTGGCATGACACAGGACTGATGGTAGCACTCACCTTGTCTTTTCCGGATGCCCTAAAGAATCAGAAATGGGATTCATCAGAGAGAATGACTTTACCCCAGTCCTCAGCAGTCCATTCCCTGTACCTTTTGCAGAATATCAGTCTGTCCCTGATGTTTTTCCTGGAGAGAAGTGGCTTCTTTGCTGCCCTTCTTGACACCAGGCCATCCTTCAAAAGTCCTCGCCTCACTCTGTGTGCAGATGCGCTCACACCTGCCTGCTGCCATTCCTGAGCAAGCTCTGTACTGGTGGTGCCCCAATCCCGCAGCTGAATCAACTTTAGGAGACAGTCCTGGCACTTACTGGACTTTCTTGGGCGCCCTGAAGCCTTCTTCACAACAATTGAACCGCTCTCCTTGAAGTTTTTGATAATCCGATAAATAGTTGATTTAGGTGCAATCTTACTGGCAGCAATATATGTGAAGTCCTTTTTGATGATGATGATGACGGCACGTGTTTCCTTGCAGGTTACCATGGTTGACAGAGGAAGAACAATGATTCCAAGCACCACCCTCCTTTTGAAGCTTCCAGTCTGTTATTCAAACTCAATCAGCATGACAGAGTGATCTCCAACCTTGTCCTCGTCAGCATTCACACCTGTGTTAACAAGAGAATCACTGACATGATGTCAGCTTGTACTTTTGTGGCAGGGAAGAAATGCACTGGAAATGTTTTGGGGGGATTCAGTACATTTGCATGGCAAAGAGGAACTTTGCAATTAATTGCAATTCATCTGATCACTCTTCATAACATTCTGGAGTATATGCAAATTGCCATCATACAAACTGAGGCAGCAGACTTTGTGAAAATTAATATTTGTGTCATTCTCAAACCTTTTGGCCACGACTGTACATAAAATCAGAGTAAAGTGACTAGGCATCAGGATAGATAATAATAAGAATAAAATAAGGAACAGATTAGCAGCAGCGTATGATGTGTGTATGTGTGTATGTGTGTGTTCGTGTTGTGTCAGTATGCTTGTGTGTGTTATGTGTGTGTGTGTGTGTGCGTATGTAGTACATGTGAATGTGTGAGAGTGTCAATGCAGTGTTTGTGTGAGTGTTTATATAGTGTGTATACACTGAGTGTATAAAACATTAAGAACACATTTGTAATATCGAGTTGCCCTCAGAACAACCTCAATTCGTTAGGGAATGGCCTCTACAATGTGTTGAACGCGTTCCACATGAATACTGGCTCATGTGACTTCATTGCTTCCAAAAGTTGTGTTAAGTTGTCTGCATGTTCTTTGGGTGGTTCTTGATACACGGGAAACTGTTCAGCGTGAAAAACCCAGCAGCGTTGCAGTTCTTGACACACTCAAACCGGTGCTCCTGGCACCTACTACCATACCCCGTTCAAAGGCATTTAAATATTTCAATATTGTCTTGCCCATTCACCCTCTGAATGCCACCCATATACAATCCATGTCTCAATTGTCTCAAGGCTTAACAACTATTCTTTAACCCGTCTCCTCCCCTTCATCTACACTGATTGAAGCGGATTTAACAAGTCACAACAACAAGGGATCGTAGCTTTCACCTGGATTCACCTGGTCAGTCTATATCATGTCAAGAGCAAGTGTTCTTAATGTTTTGTACACTCTGTGTACATAGTCTTGTTAGTGTGCATAGAGTCAGTGCAGATAGTCCGGGTAAACATGAATGAACTATTTAGCAGTCTCTCGGTTATTTAGCAGTCTTATGGCTTGGGGGTAGAAGATGTCTCTGAGCCTTTTGATCCAAGAGTCGATGCTCCAGTACCGTTTGTTGGACGGTAGCAGAGTGAACAGTCTATGGGTTGGGTGGCTGGAGTCTTTGGCAATTCACCGCCTGATATAGAGGTCCTGGATGGCAAGGAGCTCAGCCCCAGTGATGTACTGGGCTGTCTGCACCACTATCTACGTTGCTTTGTGGTTGAAGGTGGTGCTTGCTATATCAAGCGGTGATGCAGCCGGTCAAGTTCCTCTCGATGGTGCAGCTGAAGAACCTTTTGAGGATCCGAGGGACGTTGACAAATCTTTTCAGCCTCCTGAGGTGGAAGAGTCGTTGTCATGCCCTCTTCATGATTGTGCGGGTGTTTGTGGACCACGTTAAGTCCTTAGTGATGTGGACTCCAAGGAACTTGAAGCTCTCGGCCCACTCCACTACAGCCCCGTGGATGGGGCATGTTCTCCCCTCTTTCTCCTGTAGTCCACGATCAGTCCCTTGGTCTTATTGATGTTGAGGGAGAGCTTGTTTTCATGGCACCACACTGCCAAGCCTCGTTGCCGGTGATCAGGCCTACCACTGCCGTGTAGTCAGTTAACTTGATGATGGTGTTGGAGTCATGCGAGACCACTCAGTCATGGGGGAACAGATTTTACAAGAGAAGACGAAGCACACACCCCCGAGGGTCCCCTGCGTTGAGGGTCAGCGTGGCAGAGGTGTTGTCCGCTACCCTCACCCCCTGGGGCTGGGCCATCAGGTGGTCCAGGATCCAGTTACAGAGGGAGCTGTTCAGTCCCAGAGTACCCAGCTTGTTGATGAGCTTGGAGGGGACTATGGTGTTGAAAGGCTGAGCTATAGTCTATGAACAGCATTCTTACACAGTTACTTATTCTCTTGTCCAGGTGGGAGAGGGCAGTGTGAAGTGCAATAGAGATTGCGTCACCCGTGGATCTATTGGGGAAGTATGCGACTTGGAGTGGGTCCAAGGTGTCTGGGATGATGGTGTTGATGTAAGTTATGACAAGCCTTTCAAAGCACTTCATAATTACAGATGTGAGATAGTTACCTTGGAGTTCTGTCTATCCCGTCTGAAAATAAAATTGGTAGGGGGTGATGAAGAGTGTGAGACCGAGGGATCGAAAGGCACTCACAATTAGAAAACACTTTGGTTAAATGTGCACAAACAACAACAAAAAAGCTGCATCTTCAGCAGCTCTCTCTCCCTTTACATTCTCACTCTATGTTCTGATCGTTTGTCTAGTTTCAAGTCTTAATGACGTGCACAAGTACAGTGAAATGGCTTTCTTGCAAGCTCTTTCCCAACAATAAATACCCATAGTACTATAAAACAAAGTAAAGTAGAACAAAAACATACCGGAAATAGAGATAAAAGAGCACGAGAAAGTAGGTATACAGGGTCATTTCTAGTGGCAGTGCCAATAACATATTTACAATGTGCAGGGATACTGGCGTAGTAGGGGTAGATACAGTGCATTCGGAAAGTATTCAGACCCTTTTACTTTTTCAAAATGTTGTTATGTTACATTGTAAAATTGATTAAATAAATGTTTTCATCAATCTACACACAATTTTGTTTTTTGCAAATGTTTAAAAAAAATAACAAGCAGAAATACCTTATACCTTATAAATAAGTATTCAGACCCTTTGCTATGAGTCTCGAAATGTAGCTCAGGTGCATCCTGTTTCCATTGATCATCCTTGAGATGTACCTGTGGTAAATTTCGAGTCTCATAGTAAAGGGTCTGAATACTTATGTAAATAAGGTATTTCTGCTTGTTATTTTTTTTATACATTTGCAAAAAACAAAATTGTGTGTTCAATCAATTTAATTTACCACAAGTACAGCCAAGACAACGCAGGAGTGGGACAAGTCTCTGAATGTCCTTGAGTGGCCCAACCAGAGCCCAGACTTGAACCTGATCGAACATCTCTGGAGAGACCTGAAAATAGCTGTGCAGCGACACTCTCCATCCAACCAGACAGAGCTTGAGAGGATCTGCAGAGAAGAATGGGAGAAATTCCCCAAATACAAGTGTGCCAAGCTTGTAGCGTCATACCCAAGAAGACTTGAGGCTGTAATCTCTGCCAAATGTGCTTCAACAAAGTACTGAGTAAAGGGTCTGAATACTAAAGTGAATACTAATTTCAGTTCGTTTTTTTTTAGAAATTTGCAACAATTTCTAAAAACCTGTTTTTGCTTTGTCATTATGGGGTATTGTGATGTCATTATGGGGTATTGTGATGTCATTATGGGGTATTGCGTGTAGATTGATGAGGGGGAAAAAACGACTTAATCAATTTTAGAATAAGGCTGTAATGTAACAAAATGTGGATGAAGTCAAGGGGTCTGAATACTTTCCAAATGCACAGTATGTATATGGGTAAAGTGATTAGGCATCAGGATATATGATAAACAGTAGTAGCAGTGTAACAGCAGTGTATATTAGTGTATACATGTATATGAGGATTGTATGTGAGTGTGTGTTTAGAGTCAGTATGACTATGTATGTGTGTTATGTGATTGTAAGCAAATGAAGTGTGTGAGTGTGTGTTGGAGTGTCAATGTGAGTGATGATCATAGGCAAGATACAGTAGATGGTATTGAGTGCAGTCCTGTCAGTGTGCATAGGGTCAGTGCAAAAGTAAAAGAGTCAATGCAGATAGTCCATGTAGCCATTTTGTTAGCTATTTAGCAGTCTTATGGCTTGGGACTTTATCTGCCTTGTAAATGTAAATGTACATTTAAAAACCCTTGAGTAATTGAATGTTTGGTGAGATAAACCATCAACATGAATATATGCACAGGATAGGATAGTGACCATGGGGATGATTGGAATGAAGTCCAACCATGGGGATGATTGGCATGAAGTCCGTTGACCTCCAAAGCAGCCCAAGGCAGAGAGACAGGAACAGACACACGTTGAGTTCTGCCCTGTGTCTTAATGTCTGAATGTGTTTTTGTCTATAATAGTACATGCGTCTGTCTATTTGCCTGTCTTGGTAGATCTGTCTGTTCCTGTGTCTGTCTGTCTTTATCTGTTTCTCTGTCCGTCTCCCTCAGCCCCTTGGAACAACCGTATTCCCACTGCTCTGCTCAACCTGCTTTGCTTAAACCTACGATCATTTTCTGTATATATTGATCATTCATGGTCTCTAAATCATTGTACCTACTTCCATGGAATGTTGGTGCCTTGGCCTTCCAGTATAATGTACCACACCCCCAGAGGATTTAGCACCTTGGCCTTCCAGTATAATGTACCACACCCCCAGAGGATTTAGCACCTTGGCCTTCCAGTATAATGTACCACACCCCCAGAGGATTTAGCACCTTGGCCTTCCAGTATAATGTACCACACCCCCAGAGGATTTAGCACCTTGGCCTTCCAGTGTAATGTACCACACCCCCAGAGGATTTAGCACCGTGGCCTTCCAGTATAATGTACCACACCCCCAGAGGATTTAGCACCGTGGCCTTCCAGTATAATGTACCACACCCCCAGAGGATTTAGCACCGTGGCTGCTGGTCAGGAGAAGCAGTGAGAAAACTGTGACCTAAAATCCTTCAATAAGTTTCTACTACAGCCAGAGTTGTTTTGCCGTTACACAGATAGTTAAACAAGTCAGGAAAAGGAAACAAAGAGAGAGACAATATTGGAAAAGAAAGAAATGACATTTTCTCTCTGCTTCACTTCTTTGCTCTCCTTATCTCACACTAGAGTATTTACCGTTGGGCAGAGAAAATGCCTCTGATGTCTCACAGTGCTGAGTGAGAGAGCAGGAATGAACTTAAAGCAGAGACGGATATAAAAAAAAGAAGAGTTAATACATTGCATGAAGTGAAAGTGTTCATTTCTTTGCAGTGCTTCTCCACACAACAATAGACAGGTGAGAGAAGGAGGAGAGAGCAAGCGAGGGAGGTGGATGGCAATACTCGTCCTCTAGTTCTACTGGTGGTGACAGACGCATTACACAGTGCCTGATGCCAACTCAATAACCCAGTAACACACACACACACACATAAATTGCTTGCAGTCGGACATGCGCCCACCTGCCCACACACACATTTTAAATACTTTATTTGAATCCACGAATCACATTACATCATAAATTATTCTAATTTTTTAAAGGTTTAAAGGACTTTCCCCTCCAGACAGCTAGGCTTCCAATAACAGCTGAAACTGAGCAGCACCCCCCCCCCTCCACACAGCTAGGCTGCCCATGATGGCTGAAACAGAGCAGTACCTTCTCCTCCACACAGCTAGGCTTCCCATAACAGCTGAAACAGAGCAGTACCTTCTCCTCCACACAGCCAGGCTGCCCATAACGGCTGAAACAGAGCAGTACCTTCTCTTCCACACAGCTAAGCTTCCCATAACAGCTGAAACAGAGCAGCACCTTCTCCTCCACACAGCTAGGTTGCCCATAACAGCAGAAACAGAGCAGTACCTTCTCCTCCACACAGCTAGGCTTCCCATAACAGCTGAAACAGAGCAGTACCTTCTCCTCCACACAGCTAGGCTGCCCATAACGGCTGAAACAGAGCAGTGCCTTGTCATCCACACAGCTATGCAGCCCATAATTTCTGAAACAGAGCAGCACCCCCTCCTCCACACAGCTAGGCTGCCCATAAAGGCTGAAACAGAGCAGTACCTTGTCATCCACACAGCTAGGCTTCCAATAACAGCTGAAACTGAGCAGCACCCCTCCTCCACACAGCCAGGCTGCCCATAACGGCTGAGACAGAGCAGTACCTTCTCTTCCACACAGCTAGGTTGCCCATAACAGCTGAAACAGAGCAGTACCTTCTCCTCCACACAGCTAGGCTTCCCATAACAGCTGAAACAGAGCAGCACCTTCTCCTCCACACAGCTAGGTTGCCCATAACAGCTGAAACAGAGCAGTACCTTCTCCTCCACACAGCTAGGCTGCCCATGATGGCTGAAACAGAGCAGTACCTTCTCCTCCACACAGCTAGGCTTCCCATAACAGCTGAAACAGAGCAGTACCTTCTCCTCCACACAGCCAGGCTGCCCATAACGGCTGAAACAGAGCAGTACCTTCTCTTCCACACAGCTAAGCTTCCCATAACAGCTGAAACAGAGCAGCACCTTCTCCTCCACACAGCTAGGTTGCCCATAACAGCAGAAACAGAGCAGTACCTTCTCCTCCACACAGCTAGGTTGCCCATAACAGCTGAAACAGAGCAGTACCTTCTCCTCCACACAGCTAGGTTGCCCATGATGGCTGAAACAGAGCAGTACATTATCCTCCACACAGCTAGGCTTCCCATAACAGCTGAAACAGAGCAGTACCTTCTCCTCCACACAGCTAGGCTTCCCATAACAGCTGAAACAGAGCAGTACCTTCTCCTCCACACAGCCAGGCTGCCCATAACAGTTGAAACAGACCAGCACCTAGACACTTGTTTTGCTCTTCTCTTAGACAGGCCTGCAATCTGAATGTTTATGTAAGTCTATGTACGTGGCAGAGACGGCCAAATATCAACGCCACCAACCTGCATCTGTATTCCAGGCTGTCCAAGTGTGATATGAGGGGCTGCTACTTAAGGAGCTTGTCAGATAAGGCTGCTCCATGTAACAATGGAATGAGCAGCCCAACTCCAGTACCAGCCCCTCCCTCTGGTCTCACACAACAACAATATCTGTCTTATTCAGCAGACAAGAAAACACATGATCATCAATATCAAACCAGGCTCCTTTTACAACAGAATGTTTATGTATGTGTGCTGTTGGTGAGACCACCTGTACACACACACACACACACACACACACACACACACACACACACACACACACACACACAGAGTTGCCATCATTGCCATGCCCTCGGTCTGCTTGTCCAGTGAGTAACAGTGGAGTCTCTTCAGAGGAGGAAGGGGTGACATTTTCAGGTAAAAAATGTAATAGTAAAACACTTAAAAAGTTAGCATTTTTATATGAAACTATACTAAATACATTCACGTCACCAAGTTATAGATGAAAATACACTGATGGTCAACAGCACTCTCTGGTGTAGCACCATGGGACAGCTAGTTTCCATCCTCCTCTGGATACATGGACTTCAATACAAACCTAGGAGGCTCATGTTTCTCACTCCCTTCCATAGGCTTACACAGTAATTATGACAACTTCCGGAGGACGTCCCCCAACCTATCACAGCTCTTGCAGCATGAACTGACATGTTGTCCACCCAATCAAAGGATCAGATAATTAATGTAGTACTGAAAGCATAAGCTTCAGCTAGCTCGCACTGCAGTGTGTACAATGTGGTGAGTAGTTGACTCAAAGAGAGAGAAAGGCAATAGTGAACAGTTTTGAACAAATTAATTTCTTAAGAAATGGAGGAGAGAGAGATTTAGTTGTATTTTCTTTCACTTTCAGTACTTAGCTAGTGAATGCAGCTAGCTAGTTTAGCCTACTCAAACACCTGGCTATGTTGGATGCTATGTTAGCTAGCTGGCCATAGCTATCCAACACTGGAACTCTTCTGAGTCAAGGTAAGCTTTTGGATTAATTAATTTATTGCCCCTGGTGTAACTGCTAAACTGCTTGCTTTTGCACTGTACTGCATGATTGGAGCAAGTTTTTGAACACTAATAGCTAGTTACCTAATGTAGTAACAATGATGTAGGCTGTGTGTAGCGGTTAGCGGTTATGGTATGATCATTTGGGTTGGAAAAGTGTTTTCTCCTGGTCACAGACAGCTGTGCACTGAAGTCCACAAGTGAAGCGAAAAGGTGAGAGAAGGAGAGTGTGTCAATGCCAGAAGGAATTATACAACGAGCAAAGTGATCATACTGTTTGTTTGTGGCTGCTATGAAAGTGAACTGTGTTTACGGGTGATCAGGGCTGTATTCATTTCGCAGATTCTGTTGAAAAACGTTTCTTAAACAGATGAAGACGGAACGAAATTGGGATTCACATAGCTGAATTTGTCCAAGAGAAACTCTCGTTTGCAACTGTTGGACTAATGATTATACCCTAGATCAGCAAGATGCAGGCAAGAATGTGTCACCGTCTGTCACCTTGATTACTAACATTTTTATCTCGACCTGTGTGCCTACGTTGTAAACTTCATAAGCTAGGTTGTAGCAACCTCATGATGGGTATAGAGAAAATGATCATGTAGTAGCTCAAACCTATCCATGTTACATTGAACTGGGTGAAAGGAATATGAAGGAAAAATCGTCCTCCCGGCCTCCTGAGTGGTGCAGCGGTCTAAGGCACTGCATCCATCGCAGCACTTGAGGCATCACTACAGACCCGGGTTTGATCCCAGGCTGTGTCACAACCGGCCGTGACCGGGAGTCCCATAGGGCCGTGCACAATTGGCCAAGCCTCATCTGGGTTAGGGGAGGGTTTGACTGAGGGGGCTTTACTTGGCTCATCGAGCTCTAGAGACTCATTGTGGCGTGTTGGGGCCTGCGGTGTTTCTGGCTGTCTTCCAGGTTAAGCGGGCGGGTGTAAAGAAGCGCAGTTTGGTGGGTCAGGCTCCCTCCTCTTTATCATAGAGGCACTCACATCCACTACACTACATACTGAGAAAAATACATACTGAACACATACTGTATGTAAACATACTTACTCATACCGTGTAATCATCTTTCTCACTCTCCTTCTCGCTCGGTCACACAGTCAGTTAATTCAATAGCAACTATTTTCTTGGCATCAACAAAGCAGTGTTCGCCTGCTCAGTGCTCCATAATGGATGTAGCTTTATTTAAAGCCTCGTAAACAACTAACACAGACAGACAGAAGGAGATTCACATGCAGATCAGAGTGCACATCCTACAACCATGCCCACAGTTCATTTGGCATCATTACGGAGGGCCTGCGGCCATATTGTTCTGGAGGAAGAGTTGGTTGTCTGATGTATTTCAAAGGCTCTGTTTGTGTTTAGAGGGGATGGGTGGAGGCTGTGGGTGAGCAGCAGTAGGCTGTTTTGTGTGGGGGGTTAAAAGACAGAGGAAGAGGGGCATGGAGAACGACGAGAGCTTTTAGAAAGTCAGTGATTATTAATATCTCTTCTGGCATCTTGCTTCACTGAGAACACATTTGTAGAGACATGCTCCTCCACATAATACAGCATTTGTGTTTATGGAATTACATTGCTATGAAGCCCATTAGTGGAACCAGCATGCACACTAAAACGATGTGTGTGTGCGTGTGTGTGTGCGTGCATGCGCACATTATTGGGTGGTACAACATGACGGATTCGTAGGGTGATCAGTAGAACGAGTGTGACCACCGGTATGAGTGGATGGGGTCATACTGGCAAAGGAAGTAGAAGAAGGCACCAGACCCAACCAGACGTCACAATGCCCGCCCCCGGTTTATTACAACCAATTATAGACTCCTCTGCTACATGAAGAGCTCTGATTTAGCCTCTGGATTAATCTGACCAATTGGAGGTCGGCCCCCGGTACTAATGGGGCCAATTAAAACACCCCCTGCTTTATGGTGGCTAATCAGCCTGTTAGGAGTCTTCGGGGGATTTTCTTTCAACCATTTACAGATTTCTACAGAAAGGTCAACTTTACTTGTCAAATGTAGTGTGTCAGTGCTTGAAAGCCTCCCACAACACCAAAGGCCATGCCTTGTTAAATATCAATATGCAACTAACGTCAGGAATTGGTGCTGCTCTACAACCCTGCAAAGGGTAAGGGTGATGATCATGAAAAGCAGAGGAAGGAATGTTAGAAACAACATTAAGGTGCAATAATATTCACCAGGCTCTATTTTAAGCAAAGTGACAGCTGAGAATGTCAGATTTGTGCTGTGTGCTACATGTGCTGGAGTGGATGTTGTAGAGTGGATGTTGTAGAGTGGATGTTGTAGAGTGGATGTTCTAGAGTGGATGTTCTAGAGTGGATGTGCTGGAGTGTATGTGCTGGAGTGTATGTGCTGGAGTGTATGTGCTGGAGAGTATGTGCTAGAGTGGATGTTCTAGAGTGGATGTGCTGGAGTGTATGTGCTGGAGTGTATGTGCTGGAGTGTATGTGCTAGAGTGGATGTTCTAGAGTGGATGTGCTGGAGTGGATGTGCTGGAGTGGATGTTCTAGAGTGGATGTTCTAGAGAGGATGTTCTAGAGTGGATGTTCTAGAGTGGATGTGCTGGAGTGAATGTTCTAGAGTGGATGTTCTAGAGTGGATGTTCTAGAGTGGATGTGCTGGAGTGGATGTGCTGGAGTGGATGTGCTGGAGTGGATGTTCTAGAGTGGATGTTCTAGAGTGGATGTGCTGGAGTGGATGTGC